>NW_008652372.1:26799-32421 GCF_000695815.1 Acanthisitta chloris
GATGCTCCAGTGCTCTCAGCAACTTTGTGGTCTCCTCTGCACTTGCTCCAACAGTTCCATGTCCTCCTCATGCTGAGGACACCAGAGCTGTGTGCAGGATTCCAGGTGGGTCTCTCAGAGCAGAGCAGAGGGGAAGAATCACCTCCTTGGACCTGCTGCCCACACTGCTGTGGCTCAGCCCAGGATTGCATTGGTCTCTGGGCTGAGCTCACACTGCAGCTCATGCTGAGCTTCTCACCCACTGTCACTCCCAAGTCTCTCTCCTCACTGCAGGTTTCAATTCCATCCCCACCCAACCTGGAGCTGTGCCTGGGATTGCCATGGCCCAGATCTAGGACCTTGCAATTCAACAATCCCTCCTGTATGAAGGATGACTTCCCAATTCAAGCCTTGGCAGATTCCTTTGGGGCATTTGCCACAATAGCACATCCCAATGGATGTGGTCTGTGATCATCAGGGGTCTGCATGACCTGGCAGCACAGACCCCAAAATATTGCTGTACAGAGGGTCTCTGGGTGGGACAAGTGCCATTTTCCTAGCTTCAAATTCTCACTTTAAACTGGGCTTTAACTTGAAACTGAGCTCTAACTTCAAACTGTGCATATTCCTGATGGAGGTGAGGGGTGGGAGTGTGTCTGAGCTTTGCAAACACCTGTGCCAGGAGGAAAAAAATCACTAGTTATCAGTGTCCCCCAGTGCTCCCAACAGGAGATGCCCACCTTTGCAGAGAAGGGGGTAGAGCTGCTCACATCAGTGTTCTTGGCATAATTCACTGTCAAAATGAGCTGTGTTAAAGCTTAAGAGGCTTAAAGAGAAAGTCGTGCTAGCCTAACTGGTACTGAGAAACAAATGTGTAGGCAAGGAGAAAATGTTCTTGGCTTTTTGGTGCTAACTCAGTAATGAGCATAACTCAGCATGTGCTTTGGATCCAATTCTGCACCATTCAAGTCAGAGGGAGCTTTTCTGGTGACCTGAACAGGACCATAGTGCCCAGCCCTCACTCCTCAATAATTTCCTGGGTTTTCAGGCTGCATATTGCCTTGTTAGAGAAGTAGCACAGCAGATGGTGTGAGTTTTGACAAACTATGCCTCCAGACACTCAAGTCAGTCAGTCTTGGGGTTGTCCTGTGCAGGGCCAGGAGCTGGACCTGAGGATACTTCTGGGTCCCTTCCAGCTCAGGGTTCTCTGTGATTCTGTGGTTCTATGACAGTGGTTGATTGATCTCATGGCCTATGACTCCACAGCACAAACCAAACCCATAACTCCCAGTGTATTAATTTCAGCAGTGGCTGTGCTGCATCCAAATGTTGAATAACCCAGAACCTAAAGTTGCTGCTTGTTCTTTACTCCCTCTGTCTCTGCCTGAAATTAACAGCTTTGCTAAACTGTTGACGTGGAATTAGGACCTTAGAAGTGGATGCTCTGACATGGATCTTTTCTTCTTGTTTATACAGCATCCAAAATGTGGGTGGTTTATCTGAGGGCTTATCTACCTATTTTGTCTTATCTTGCCTAATTGCAAAGTCAGGTATAAAGAGAATAACTGAATCTGTAGAGTAAATAAACAAACACCACACATAGAACTGGGATTAGTAAAGATTGTCTGAAAATTCCCAGGTGTATCTATAGGTTTCTGCTCCAGCTGGACTTGCTCTCTGTCCTGGGATTTTAACTTAGGCCTTGTTCTGTGATGATGAAAATGGGAAAAAGAAGATTCTGGAGACTTATGCAGCTTTAAGTGATGCAGATTCATCTTTGACTCTTTTAAAATCTTTCAGGCTCCTTTTTTCCCTCTGAACAGGTGTACTGCTGGGTGAGGTGAATGACAGCAGCTCATGCTTCCAAGGGCATCATTTATTCTGAGACAATAATTTCTTGGTGAAAACGCATTCCCCAGTATGCCTGGAATTTGCAATCCGTGTTTTCCTTTATTGCAGATTAACACCATCTCCATTTTAATAACGACAGTGAATGCAAGGAGCAGGGCCAGACTGTGCAAAACAAACACCCACTAATTTGTAGTCATTTAAATATGTAAAGCTAGTCTTTGATGTTAATGCTCCATTAGAAAGGAGATGTCAAGTTCACACGTCTGTTCCTGCGTTGCCTGTCAAAGCGACTGAACAGCTCAAAGAGCTGCTTGGGGGTTTGCAGCATCAAACCCTCCTCAGCAAGTTTGCCATCTTGCAAAAATTTTTGGTACCTGACAACTCCAAATATTACAGGACATGGAAAATCCCTGGGAGAAAACTGCACCTGCAGAGCTTGTGCCTTTCTGTGCCCTCTCTTTGTTACCTGGTCCATGTGAGCCTGACTGGGGTTCTCCTCCAGTCCTTGGGGATGGAGGAATGTCTCCTTTCACAGGGGCCACATTTTCCAGCCCCAGGGATTAGGTTTACAAAGATATTTCAGAATTAGCACAGTCAGGAAGTAATTCGATGTTTTGTGACTGTTATTCTGAAAGGGAAAATGAACTTGCCATTGTGGGGATCCCAGGCAGGATTAAGGTGATACCAGTTAATCAGAACCCCTACACTATTCCTGTCAGTTGCTTGTGCAGCATTTTGGTTTTTCTCCTCAACTCGGGCTAACTGGGAAAAATGTGCAGCAATTTCGCCTATTTATCTCTAAACTGAGCCTTGACTTCTCTCATTTCTCCCACTCCTGAAGTGAAGAGCTTCACTGAAGTATCAGGAAATCACCAGCAAACAAAGCAGGACAGCTTAGGTGTTTGCAGTGGTTTTGAAACACAGACAGTTGTTGTGCTGATAACAACCACCTGATCCAAGTAATAGTTTATTTTTACCCATAGCAAGTAGGACACAGGTACAACATGTCTATCTTTGGCATAGAGGAGTGAACTTTTTTTTTCTCCCATTTTTAGGAGAAAAGACAGATAGATCCCTACTGGCATTGCTGTATTGATGCAACTTAGGCAACATGAGTGGCATACACACTCATTACACTGCAGTAGTGTGATGGAAGCCAAATAAATTGAGGGGTTTTGGCATAAATAGGCCACATTGGTGTTTCTACACCACTGTTTTACCTTGCTCTTTCCAGTGCCCTTGTTTACATTTCACATCCTCAAGGCTTTTTCTACACATGCACCAGCTGCAGCACTCCTAACTCTCCCTGCGCAGTTGGTGTTACTTAGTGAAAATGCTCTTCTGTGAGTGCTCTGACAGTATAAAGTGAGTACAAGTGTGAGAAGCAAGTCCATATTCCCACCACTACTTCCATCCCCTTTGGACACACATCAGCTTGGGTAAAAATCATGCTGCAATCAAAGGGATTCATCAGAATAGACACAATGTGTAGATAAAGCCAACAAACCCCTCTGATAGCACAAAATCTCAGGCTTTGAGATGCTAACTCATCAGCTTCAAAGCTTGTTGGCATGGTTGAAAATGATTGTGAGCATCACTCTCTGCCTCATCTGGTGTGTTGCTGTGTTGGGGTCACCACGGAGGAGCCTCCCGTGGGGGCTGAGGTATCCCAGCCTGGAGAGAGCACCTGAGAGTGAGCCCAGGGGTGTCAGCAGCACAGCAGCTATTGCCTTAGGGAAGAAACCATCCCAAAATGTAGTGTGGCAGCACCTGGCACAGAGGTGGAGCTTCTTTCAAAAGAAGACAACCAGGTGTACCCAAACATGGAATCAGCCGGGTTGGAAAAGACCTCCAAGCTCATCGAGTCCAACCCTACCATGGTTTCATTCTATCCTCATCCATCCATCTATCCATCCTCAATTACATCCTCATCCTTCCTCCCAAGAGTTTTGAGGGGTTTGTGTATTTTTTGTTTTTGTTATAATAACAATAACGTTGTCTTTGCCAGTATTTGTCTCTGGCTGCTCTTTAGGCCATGGCTCCTCTCGATCCAAGTCAATTCATTCCCACAGCAGCAGAACTGAATTGGGAAAGAAAATTTCTTTTGCACTGTACAAAAAAGTCAGGATGAAATGCATCCTCTTCTTGCAGGAACAATCTCCAACCCTTGGTTTTGATATTAAACCCATAATTTATTCATGGGCTAATGAACTAATACTCTGGGCACCACTAGGCAGGGACAGAGCACCAGGCACAGTCGATGGGAGCTAAACTTAGTACCAAATATGTGCAAGATATCAGAAATTGTTTACACTGTTTATGGTTTTTCAGCTTCTAAAAATAACTCTTCAGTATGTCTCATCTCAAAAATGAGTAAAACAAACACAAGGAACCAGGGAAATAACTATTTTCCGCTTTCAGATGTATCTCTGACTACATGAGAGAGTAGACAAAAGCTTGATGAGCAAATTTGTGCGTAGAGAAAAGGATTTACATGTAAATAATTATTATGAATGCTGACTAGCCACACATATCCCAAGGAAAACATCAGGGAGGTTTGTTTGTGGAGGCTAAACAAAATATGTTTTGCTTCATGCTGTTCTTTTATGGTCATTTTTATTGGAAGCACAGTTTATAGCAGCATAGCAATCATATATTTTTCACTGTAAAAGCACCATGTGTCTTTGGAAATGGTATTAGGCTCTCTGCAGTGAGAAAACAGAGTTGGCCAAGTTCATAGCTGTCAACCTAGAGTTGAAAATATTCCCTCTTTTGGAATGTCTTCATGTTGTTTATGTGCACCTTTCTGAGAGTGATTTCCAATGCAGTGAAAAATAATGGATTGCTAGAAAGTCCAAGGTAGAAATGACATCAAATGGGATCTCACCAAGGTTTTGGCAAACAAACTGTTGCTTATTTCAACATGTTCATCATGGTTAAGGAAAAATGTCCTTGGATGAAAACATATCTGCCTGGAATATTGGATGATACTAAACCTGTAAGTGATGGAAAGGATAGAGGTTTACCTCACACAGTAGCACTTCATGACAGGAACAATCTGAGACAGCTTTAATAACCTGATCTTTTAGGGAGGACATGGAACTGTTGGAGCAAGTCCAGAGGCCATGAAGTTGCTAAGAGAATTGGAGCATCTCTTTTATGAGGACAGGATGAGAGAGTTGGGGCTGTTCAGCCTGGAGAAGAGAAGGTTGTGTGGAGACCTCAGAGCAGCTGCAGGAGCTGAAGGGGCTCCAGGGAAGCTGCAGAGGGATCTGTGTTAGGAACTGCTGGGACAGGACAAGGAGTAATGGAGAGAAATTGAAAGAGGGAAATTTAGATTAGATATAGGAAGAACTTTCCTGTTGTGGTGGTGAGACCCTGTCCCAGGGTGCCCAGGGAGGCTGTGGCTGCCCCAACCCTGGCAGTGTTCACAGCCAGGTTGGATGAGCCTTGAGCAACCTGCTCTGCTGGGAGGTGTCCCTGCCCAGGGCAGGGGTTGGGGCTGGATCATCCCTAACCTCCATCCCAACCCCTAAAACTCTACAATCTTCAACGAAGCTTCCCCTCCATCCCCACCTTTCCAACCCACAGTCATTTTCACGGAAAACCACCTCTGCCAACACTAAAACACGGTCTCGCCAGTGAGAATCCCGCGTGGGAAAACAACTCGCACGGCACAGCGGCGACACACCCGCGGTCCCCGCGCCGAGAGGGAGGAGGACAGGGTGGAGCATCCTCACCCGTGCCCCCCGCGGGGGCCGCGGGGCTCAGCTCCTCCTCCTCCTCCTCCTC
>NW_008652373.1:0-36345 GCF_000695815.1 Acanthisitta chloris
CCGCGGGGATGGGGTTTGGGGGGTGGTGTTTGTATTGCTGGGGGTTTGGTTTTGGTTGTGCCTTCGATTGGTTTGATTTGACTTTTGTCGTTGTTTTTACGCGGAACGGTTTCTGACAGGCTTGCTTCCACTGCAGAGCTCTCTGGGCTGCAGCCACGGTTTGGTCCGACTTGTAAAACTCTTGAGAAATGAAGAGCAGGTTGGCCAGGAGCCGTCGGTCTTCGTGGGGCTGAAGTGCAAAGCATTTTTGAGACTAGCCCCGCAGAACAGGACCTCTCCTTTTATAGCCTGTACTTCAGTGACCCGAAAAGGTCTCCCTAAGTTAAGACCTTCAGGGTTTATCTGCTATGTGTTATGCAGCATCTCTTGTTTTAATATTATAGTTCTGAAATCTATCAGTAATACCAGCATTTTGCAAAGTGTGCAAGTCTGAGGTAATGCTTCAGAACATAAACCTTTTAGCTCCTACCAGATCTTATTGTCAGATTTCTTAGAGCTGTGTATCCTGCTGCATACTTCTAAGAACTTGATGTTTTTCTCTCTGAAAGTGTTCTCAAGTCTATTAAAAAAAAACAAAACCACCAAAATAAACAAAACCCACCCCATCAATTGGTCCACTGTTATGCTGTTCAGCCAATTCAGACTATAAAATTAAAGCCACTATCTTTAGAAAACATTTTTAATGATGCAGTAATTTGTATGCTGGGTTTTATTACTGTATGTTACTGATCGAGGAACCTAATAGCAAAGTGGTTTAGTAGAAGAGCAAGATTTTGGTTCCTGGGAAGAATTCTCTTCAACTATCCTGATTTCAAAATTTTCTGACACTAATGTGAGAAAATGTCAATAGGGAAGAAGTACAGAGTGGACCCTAAGCTCCATTTTAAACTCATCTTGCCAGTTGTGTAAATTTCCTTGGAAGGGGTCACACAGAAGTGCGTGCCTGTCAGACATTCAGTGCCTCTGCTGGTGGCAGTCTCTGAGAGGGCATAGCTTATTTTGAGCACAGCGTTCCTGCTGTCAGTATAACTGTTACAGGAAATAAGATATCAATGGCATATATCCCTGTGCTCTAATTTTAGTAGTCCCTGTAATAAAATGTCAAGGCAGCACTGAAGAGAGTGTACTTAACCTTCTAAAAGTGATTTTTGTTTTAATTACTTTTTTTTATGCTTTATTTTACCTGACAGGCATTCAAGTCCAAAAAACCACTGCTCTACATGGTAGGGGTTGGTGCAGTGGTGGTGATGTTAATAAGAGAAACACCCAGCTTGATAAGGCTGATATTTAAATGTTTTCACACATTGAGTTCTGGTATTAGAGTGTAAGAGAAACACCCAGCTTGATAAGACTGATATTTAAATGTATTCACACATTGAGTTCTGGTATTAGAGTCCCCATAAGCAAGTGGCTTTTCCTTTTATTTTGACTTAACATACTGGAACTTGACATCTGTTTTTTTAATCTTTATGATTCATTATCTGTGTACTAATAACTTTCTCTTTTACAAATACTCAAGTTTGTTTTACTCCCTATTTGTAGACTGTTAGGGCTAGTAGGTGTTTTACTGTGGTTAACTACGTGACTGGCATGTAAATTTAATAAAACTTACTGTGCAAGAACTTCTATCTATTTTATTCACTTGAAAGAACCCTATAAATAGCCACACACATGGTGGTGGCCCTCAGACCTGCAAGTGGAAACCTGTTCTGAAACCTGTTGACTAAACTGACTATATGTGGGTTTAGGTCCTAATTTTAATTAATTTTGTTCCTCTTATGTGTATCTGAAGCCTAAACTTAGGCCTCCTATGTGTGTCTGACCTGCAGCACATACACAAAACTCCCTTTGGTTTGTTGAGCTCTCTGCAACTTCAACAGTTTGCCTATTGTAGATTACACACTAATATATATCATTTTCCAGTTAAAAGCATAAGGTTTTAGCATTGTTTAGTGAACTCTCAATAATGAAAGGATTTGAAATATTTTCTGTTTTGAAATGTGTTACTAATTTCTTTTCCAGTTGTTTTCATGGGTCAGCTTAATATATAGACTTGGGAAACCTAGGTACTTAAAGACCGTGTTGTCCAAAATCTGCATAAAATTGTATGTAGTCTGATGATCATGATGTTTTACTGTATTTTGGGTTTAAGACTTTTTATATAGCAAAGAGAAACAAATTGGAAAAGAGATGTATTGTGCCATATAAGTAAAGGGAAAAGGACTATATGTAAAGTATGCAAAGAACAGCGTTAGGAAGGTAGGGAGAGATGATGCAGTTTTGGGCACCAGAATATGAGAACGATATGAAGCTGTTAGAGATTATCCAAAGGAGGCTGCAAAGATGGTGAAGGGCCTAGAGGGGAAGCCATGTGAGGAGCAGCTGAGGTCGCTTGGCTCGTTCAGCCTGGAGAAGAGGAGACAGAAGGGAGACCTCATAACAATATACAGCTTCCTCACTAGGGGAAATGGAGGAGCAGGCACTGCTGTCTTTTCTCTGGTGACCAGTGACAGGACCTGAGGCAATGGTATGAAGCTGTGTCAGGGAAGGTTTAGATTGGATGTTAGAAAAGGGCTCTTCACCCAGAGGGTGGTTGGGCACTGGAACAGGCTTCCCACACCCCAGGGAAGTGGTCACAGCACCAAGCCTGCCAGAGTTCAAGGAGCATTTGCACAATGCTCTCAGGCACATGGTGTGGTGTGAGTAGCTTTGTCCCGTGCAGGTCCAGGAGCTGAACTTTGATGAACCTTGTGGGTCCCTTCCACCTCAGGATATTTGATGATTCTATGCTGTAGAATTGAATTGTTCTGCTGAAATTCTTGGCACTTTCTGATTAACATAATGTGAAATCATGTGTTGCAATACAGACTAGAAAATACAGACTAGAAGTACCTAGTCCTCCTGATAAAGTGATTTTATCTTTTATTTCTCTTGAGGTTTTGAACTACAGTTCCGATTGGGCCCAACTCTTCAAGGCAAGCCTGTGACTGTGTACACAAATTACCCAGCTTCTGGAGAAGTATTTGATCGCCACAAGTTCAGGACACTATCATGGCACAATCCCACAGGAAAAGAAGATGACTCTGACAAATTCTGCAAGCTGGACCTCCAAGTTTCTGGGTCATACCAGTACTATTTCAGTCTTGAGTAAGTGAAATTCTTATATTTATGGCCAAATGGAATCTATTTCCTTGGTCTACATTTTAACCTGAAGAAAAACTTTTTTTTTTTCATGTATTTTTCAAATTGCAATTATGAGGCCAATCAGAATCTGTTAATGAAAGCTCATAACCATGGTGGTTATTTAATGCTGTCTGATGCAGAGATATTCTGGAGAGTATACAGAACAAAGTTGATCTATTTTCTGTCAGTGTTGGAGGAGCAATCCATTTTTACAAGTTTTCAAATTCATCAGCATTCTGAGTATCTGAATGGTTAAGTTATACTTTCTTCATTGACATTGAAGGTTGTTTTCTACCCTTCTAGCACAGAGATTCTGTCATTTTTTTCACTTGTGTCCTCAGTGGGACAGCTGCAGAAGAGAATGCCAGTATCTGTAATAATTGTGGTCTGGTATTTTGAGTTTCTGGAAGATGAGTGGTTAAATTCTCCCAGGCTTAGAAGGGCATTTAGCTCAGATATCTTCCCAAGGATGGTGCTCCAAATGGAGATCTTTGTATAATAGATGGGCAGTTGTGCTCCTGTGTTTCTGTCCTTATGCCAAAAGGAGAAACCAGTACTCTGTCTCAGTAAGTAACAAAGATACTTCACTTTTGCAGAGATTTTAAAGCTCTCTATCTAAATTGTATTCTTCTAAGTCCAGTAGAGAGATGATGTCTAAGAGATGAACATTTCAGTGTTTCCTATTTTTTCAGGTGTCCTGCAGTCCTGTTCCCCATCTGCTCCCAACCACTGAACTGAGCTATTTTGTTTTTGAAATACCTGTGCTGCTCAGATTCTCTTTCTGAAACTGACTGGTACAATGGATGTTAACTATACCAATTGAAATTATGTTTTCCCAGAAATGAAAAAAGTGGTGGAGGTTACATAGTTGTGGATCCTGTTTTGCATGTTGGAGCTGATAATCATGTACTACCCTTGGACTGTGTTACGCTCCAGACATTCCTCGCCAAGTGTCTGGGACCCTTTCATGAATGGGAAGATAGGCTTAGAGTTGCAAAAGAAACAGGTAATGCCAATACACATGTTAAAGAATGTAAGTTTTTGCCTTATGGTCAAAACCCAGAGTTGTGCTAAAGAGCTTCAGTGTGAACAGGTTGTTTTTTGTAGACTAAATATTTTCCACTGCATTCAATTAAATTAGCAGATTAAGTCAGTGAAATGATTAAAATATTTGCAGAGGTGCAAAAATTCAGGGATTTACTAATCTGGGAAACTACTTTTGTTTTATTGTCTTGGTTTCAGATAGACTTGGAAGTTCGTAGAACTGACAGGGTGGTTTTTAAATCTTGTGTTATATATAATTTCAAGGGAAGGATTTGGATTAATTTAAACTGGTTATTCCAAACACTGGCTTTAAATACGCGTTATAACTGCAGCTTATTACGCTTCTTTCAGTTAACTTTGACTGAAACTTTTTTTCTCAGTAAATAAATTGCTTCTTATTACATAGGTTACAACATGATTCATTTTACGCCACTGCAGAAGCTTGGACAGTCTAGATCATGTTATTCACTGGCTGATCAGTTAGAAGTAAATCCTGAATTTTCAACCTCGAGTAAGAAGTGCACTTGGAGTGATATAGGAGCTCTTGTGGAGAAATTGAAAAATGAATGGAACATGCTGTGCATCACAGATGTAGTCTACAATCATACTGGTATGATTTTTGTGTGTTACTAATCAGATTGGTCCTAAAATTATATTTCATTACTTCTCTTAACTTCTCCCTCTTGTATCCATTTTTAGTAGCTGTTTTAAGCAATGTAGTTGTCATTTGCCTTTGAACCTCTCAAACCCAGAACAACACCTTACAATATGTCTCTGTAACAGGTGGAAAAGAACTTAGTATTGTTACTGAAAGGATGAATAGAGCCCTTCTTAGAGAGAACTGATGAGCTGTGTATGTGTCTGTATTTTTATAATATGCTTATTTTCAGCATCTGTGATGTGCAGTTCCCTCATATGTGAACAGTTTGCATTATGAATTATCTGGTGAACATAAACTGAATACAGTCTTGTTAAATAGGTGTTATGCTTGTAGCTGTTTAAATGTTTCTCCTCCTTTGTGTCTAACACGCAGATGGTAAACAGAAAAGGGGCAAGAGGCTAAGATTGAGCAATGGAGGAAATGTTACAGCTCAGTCAGGGGAAAGAAAAAAAAAGGGTAGCTTTGTGTTCGGGGCAGGATGTTCTAAGCATAGATGTGCTAATACATTGAAGGTGTAACTCCTCTTAATTGCTTGAGAGACAGTGAGTTCTTTTGTATGATCTGAAGAAATTTAAATTATAGTACTTGATCATTTGTAATTGTGCTAATTGGATAATTAGTTTACGTTGATTATGTTTATTGTGCAGTTTTCAGTTTTTTACTGCAGTTTTCTGCAGTAAGCCTAAAGATTGCAGTAATTAGCATTCTCATTGCAGAGAGTACAAGAAGTGGTTATGTATGTTGCCGTTAGTCTTCTGTGGCTTGAAAAAGACCTCTATTCACAGGTGTATGTGAATTTCAAGCTTTGTTTGCTTTAGTTCTTGTGTGTTGACTGCTGCCCAGCATTCCTATCCAATCAGTCTGCAGTGCAGTGTGGGCCTTGTTGTTTGCCCTATCTGTCCGTTGAAAAGTTACTAAGTATAGTTGTTGGCTATGTCTGAGGGAATTAGGCTGTCAAACGTCCTCCCAATTTTGGATAAAAAATTTCTTGTACTTGACCAATTAGAAGTCCAGTTTCTCTTACATGTGCCTGAGCTCCTGTTTTTACAGTGTATGTTTGCATGCTACCAAGGAGAATGTTTGGGGTTTATGGACAGAAATACCCAAGTATAATAACTTAGACAGCAGAATATATTTGAGAAGAAAAATGTCACATTATTTGGCTATGTTTGTAGAAGGACTTCTTCAGCTTACATTCAGGGTTAAAGATCTCCATTGGGATGGCTGACTAAACATTTGTACAGTGGTGAAAGGATGTTTAGAAGTGACTTGTGACAGGATAGAAATATTCAGATAACTGTGGTTCTGACTCATATCGTTAAACAAGGTATACCTGATGGCTGCTTTGCCTGCTTTTAAATTTTGAAATTTGAATTTTCCCTCCCCTCTTTGTTGTTTATAATCCAAACCTCTTGATCTACAGCTGTCTCTCAACTTCATTAAATGTCAAATTTAGCATTTTCAGAAGGATATGTTGATATTGCATATGCCCATGGAGGTTTTGGGGGGACTTTTGAAATAAGAAAATAGGGAAATAGGTTTTGAGGTTCTTTTTGTCTGGATCTTGATTAGATGGGATTCAAAACTTTTTTCTCTTAATTGAACAGTAATTTTCAGTAGTTAAATTAACTCATTTCTGCACATTAGGCTGACTTAATTGTAAAACATGCTTCATAGGCCCCCATTTGAATATACAAGACACAAAATGTATAGTCCATTATTTTAAGCAGATTATGGATGCTTGCACATCATAATTAATTCTGCAGCATGTCTGCATTAAAAGCTTAAGTTGTCTCACAGTAAATCATCTAATGCTGTTAGTTCTAACAGCTCATGACCCCTCAGGTTACAGTGGTTCTATCTGTTGGTAGTTGCTGCTTTCTAGTCGAGACCATTGCATAAAAATGGCATTGCTTCCCCCTCTGTTGCTGTTGTAATGTCAGACAGCTCACTTTCAGGATCAAGCATTAAGCTCAGGTCTTAGGTTTTTACACTGCAATGGAGACCAGACTGCTTGCACAGTAGAGAACAGTGGGAATCAGTTCTTGAGGTTAACATCTCTTTAGGCTCTAATGAAAAGCAGCATCTATGGCCTGACTTAAAAAGTGAAGTCATGCACTAATGTTAAATGTCAATGTGAGACAAGTGTGAGACAACCTTTGGCATGTTAGCAGGAGTGTTGTAGATAAACTTGCAAACCCTCTCTGGTAACTGGGTAGGTTCAAATAAGAAATGTGTTCACTGGCATTTACTTTTCACCAGGAGACAAGAAGAAAAGACTTGTTATTTTTTCTTTCTTGAGCTTTCAGTGCCTGTAATAAATCATATAAGGTAATGAAAATAAACTAAAATAAATTACGTAGTATTTCTTTCAGAAGCTGCTATTGTCTAGTTGCAATATAACACTTGAGTAAATCTTACTTTCAAGCACTTGACTAGTCACATCAACCACCACCTTTTTTCAGCTAACCCTTTAGATATAAATTATATATTGTCCTTTTGGAATTAATTGTATTTGCTCATGCAAGTCCTTTATAGTAAATCATAGCTCTTGATATATGCATAGAACAAGCTAGTTTTGTTTTTTGGAGAAAAAAATAGTTCAGTAGTAGTATATGTATAAAGAAGAACAGGAGGTATGTGTTCGACCTCAATCAGCCTTTAACAACCTAGGCTTAGTATTGCTTTATGTAACTTTAAAACATGGTGGGTTTAGTTGTAGATGGTATTTACATGAGGAAGATCTTAATTTCCACAAATGGTTTGACCCATACAAACATGGAATTTTGCCATGTGCATAACAGTCTTGAGATGCAATGTAAATGAGTGTTCAGAAGAGCTGTTTGTGCTATAGTCTGAGCGAGTACATTCTTTTCTTTCCCTTTGACATTTTTGTTTTAACTTCTTTGAACTAAGCAAACTTGGATTTTCGGTGTTAATGGTTCTAGCCACATTAATGACTCTTCATGTTTTCAATATAATAATTTGTTATATGTTGTTCCCATGAATGAAGTACTTTCTGCTTTTCTGAAAACCTGTTTTTTGTTCTCAGGGATTCTGTGGGTTTTTTCCTTTCTTTTTTTTTTTTTTTTAAATTTGATTTTACAAGTGCAGATATTCATTAAGAATATGATAGGAAAGAAAGGATATATGAAAATGATTTTCAATTAGAGTATTTAGGACAGTTTCTAAAATAGAAAGAAATCAACTTTTTTTTCTTCATTGTCATAGTTCTAAAATCAATTTTTTCTCTATTATATATGTATTTATTTACACTGCTGCCTGCACACTGTCTGTATTAAATACTATACCCGTTTTCTAGTGAAGACTCTTTATCTTGTCTGGGTTAATTCCTGATATTCGACATATCTCGTGGTGCTTGTTGAGGGTACAGGGGAAGCTTGGAGAATAGACACAGAGTGTAGTGTTTGGTCTGAATTAGTGTTCCCCATTTGCATGCACCACAGAGTGCACTCCTCTTTCTGTGTTAGACTCGGTGGCTTTGCTTCCCACCCCTCTGCTTCTTAAGTAAACAACAGTGTCAAAGCTAATCCATTCTTAAATGCCCATTTACCTATACTTTTCCTCAGTTATTTTTTGGGTAGTGTGTGTACACTCTTGCTCTGTGGCTGTGCATGGCATCCCACAGGGTGAAGAATATTAAAAAATAAACAACTTCTGTCGTCATAAATCTTGGGTCTGGATGTATGTCTGGCTTTCAACACACAAAGAACATCAGCATCTCATGTTCGTTATTTGATGTATTTCCTGCAACAGAAATGTGATTTTCTTTTTTTAGTGTTTTTAGAATTGGTGGTACTAATGCATATTTTCATGTCACTAAGACAAGGTGTCTCTGCAGTCTTTGCAACTGTATTTTTTGCAAAAAATAAATGTCTATCAGTAATACACACCTGCATAAGACATGATTTTCTATTGACATGGCAAACTTTAGTTGAAATGTCAATGAACTATACATGCCACAGGACCTCAGCTGCTCGGTGTTAAGATGTTTGCAAAAAATATTGAAGAATTCAGCTTATGTACTTAGGTTTTCATTGCCTTTTTTTTTTTTCCCCCCCTCTCTTTCTGCAATAAGCTACTAACAGTGAATGGCTCAGGATGCATCCAGAATGTGGCTATAACCTTGTAAATTCTCCTCACCTGAAGCCAGCTTGGGTCTTGGATCGAGCTCTGTGGCATTTGACCTGTATGGTGGCTGATGGAAAGTGTATTGCCAAAGGGGTCCCTCCCTTGATTGAAAGTGATCAGCACCTGACTGTAAGTGAATGAGAACTAAGTATAAGCTAAAAAACAGTATAAATAGCTGAATAAACCTTTTAATATTTTCTAAGGTTGTGGAAATGCACAAAAAATGGTGTATACTTTGCAGCTATATTAGTGAAATAAGCCTTTATTCCCCAGGTGTTTTTCTGAACAATTCATATGAGCCCTTAGCTTTAGTTATATTAATAAGCAACTTTATTAACTAACCTAATTTTTATTTTTACAGTGTTTGCGTAAAATAATTTCTGAAGATATATACCCAAAAATTAGACTATGGGAATTTTTTCAAGTGGATGTTAACAAAGCTGTGCAGCAATTTAGAACACTTCTAACTCAAGGTAGAGTATGTTACTGAAGCATGTGAAGTATATATTTATAGTTCAAGAAACATATAGGTGAACTTAACAGTAAGATGGAAAACAAAATAATGCTATTTTTTGCTTTGTGTGACATCTACCCTGCTGATTTAATCAAACCAGAATGCACTGAGGGGTAGGAGAGTCTTTCAAGATTCTGTCCCCCTTCAGTGCCTTTATCCACCTGTATCTTGCTTATGGTAGAATTACAAAAGTTGTGTGTCTTTTAAATGTAGTTCCTATTTTTATCTTGAGTATTCTTTTATATCTTGTTCTTAGGCAAAATGAGCACTAAATCTGATCCAAATCAACATCTTCAAATACTTCAGGACCCTGATTATAAGCGATTTGGCAGTACTGTGGATATGAATATAGCATTGGCAACATTCATACCACACAGGTATTGTATTACTGATTATAAGTTGAAATAACCAGTGAAGTTAAATTTGCAAGGCCAAGCAAATTGCATTATTTTCTGAGATGAGGAAAAATGTAATTTTTTATTTCATTTTAGTTTTGCATATTGCATGGTTTTTTTAATATTTTTTCTAATTGATTCCTTTTAGTTTTGCATATTGCATGGTTTTTTTAATATTTTTTCTAATTGTTCTCTGCTTTAAATGTCTTCCTGATAAGCAATGGACCAGCTGCAATAGAAGAATGTTGTACCTGGTTTCGCAAGAGGATTGAGGAACTAAATGCTGAGCAGTACAAACAGACTAGTCATCATCAAGAACAGGTGTTAAAATTACTGTGTTTTAATCCTGAATTTCTTTAACTTGCAAATAAATGCAGTCATTTCAATAATGCTTAATTTAATTACTTCTAGGCTGTCAATTGTCTCGTGGGGACTGTGGTTTATGAGCGAATGGCTTGTGATGGTCCTAAACTGGGTCTTATCAGCAGAAAACATCCTTTAGTTACCAGGTATATATATGTTTGTTTGTATGTTTGGAAACTATTAGAATCTATCTAGGGACAGTGAGTTCAAAGTTCATTAAAAGTATACATTTATATGTCCAAGTGTGTGGGTTTTTCCCATGGACAAATGCCACTTAAAGAACTGAGTGGGTTTTTTGAGCAACAGCAATGACTGTTTATTAAACAAATGTGGTCAGAGAGCACATCAAAGCCTTACATAGTGCAAATTGCTCTTGTAGGTGGAAGAGAGGTGGAACTAGGAAAGTTTACACCTTCCAAGTTTGATGTACTTGATGCTACTCATGTATCTAAAGAGCTTGGGGATTTAATCTTACATTACAAGCAAACATCAAGATAGTGGTAACATCTGTCCTTTCTCCTTCAAAACACACTACAAAATAGAAAACTGCCTATCATTTATGCAAGTTGCTTTTTTTTTTTCCATTAGTATTATGTACAAGCCAGTTCATAGCAGATTCTTTTATTTCAAAGACAATGAATTTCAGCTTGGATTACCATGTGTTTGATGTTTGTCTTTTTTTTTTTTTCTCTTTCAATTGCCTGTCTGTTTCATAGGTATTTTACGTATCCATTCAAAGAGATGACTGTGGCAGAAGAAGAAGCTATGATACATCAGCCAGATGTAGCTTGTTATTTCATGGCTCATAACGGCTGGGTTATGGGAGATGATCCTCTTAGGAACTTTGCAGAACCCGGTTTGTAAAAGAAATTTGAATTACCTTATAAACCTTTTGATATTCTAGCCAAAGCAAAAAGGATTTTATTTAATCTGTCTTTTTTACAGATGTATTCTGTGAAGCTGCAGAATAGCAGATACTAAGCTTATAGCACTTTAATTTCCCATTCAGCATACAGATCAACTGTAAGAACTGGAATTTGAGGTACAGTTTTACAAGATTTGAGAGGGAAATTACCAGCTTTCTGCCACTGAAATGGGGATGTCCTGCCTCCCCACTTTTGTCATTGTCTTTGTTGCTTACTTTGTACTTTGTTCCAACACCAGTGCTTGTTGGCATTTCCATGAGACAATGACAGTGTGGCAGAAAACTAATGCAATGAAAAGGTGAATAGTATTTTACTGCATTAGTGAGCAAAAACTGGATCCTTGAAAAGTCCACTGAGTGGCAGACAGGCAGTCAAGAGATGACCCATTTAATCCAAATTAAGTATGCAGATTACTTGTGAAGGTAAAATAGGGTATGAAATCACCGTGCACAAAAATACTGTATTCTGACTCTGTTGGGGACAGTGTTGATATCCAATAAAAGCAAAAAAAGCTTGTGTTCAGAGTAGTCATTTTCTCTGTAAACTGAATTAAACAAAGGTGAGTTTCATTCTAATTAAAAACAATTTTTTCTAAGAGTTTGCTGAGTCTGCTTTAGAAGCTAATCTGATGATACTCCAGAGTGATCCAGAGCTGGCAAACACCTAATTTCTACAAAGTAATCTACAGCCCTTTCACTGCATTTTATTTACTTTTACTCTCCTTCTCAACAATGCCCATAATACATGTTTCAAAAGTGTTTTTGTTCAATTGCCTTTCATCTTATTGCCATTTCTTCTATGCAGACTGTTGTTTGTTCCTTCAGTTGCTGGTGTTAGTTAGCATACTTAATTTCCATTGCTGAGGTTTCTTTCTTAATTGAACTACAGCTTTTTGAGTGCTTTATACTTGTGTTATGCCCTGTTTTATGCCACACATTATTTCAGCTGAGAATGCAGTGTAAAAAGATGGTACATAAGGGCACAAACAAAGGAACTGCAGTTCTGTAAATGGTCCTTTAAAAAATCATGGTGTACATCCAAAGAAAGACAGTTTTTCTGTCCGTGTGGCTATGCAGCTATTAGTGAAGAAAAAGGTAGGCTCCACTTAAGTGAATGTTTTTGGAAGTAGTGGTAATTTACAGTTCCTGCTTTTTACTTACTAGCTTTGGAAACATGCCTTATGTCATCACTGTCTGCTTGTAACAGGAGATAAAACTGTTAGTTGTGGCTGTGACAGTTTGTTTATGGTAACACAGTGAGAGACTTTTTTTACTTTGACCAGTATAAACAACCAGACTACTGATTTTGTTCATTTGTGTGCTGCCTTCTTATGAAGTACAGTTTTTATACTACTTTGAAGAGTTGGAAGGAATTTGATTTCTATCTGAAGAATTATTTCAGTATCACTGCAGAACCTGATGTTCCCTTGGAGTAGTCTGAAATTATACCTCAGTGTAGAGTATGTAGATTTTGGGTTGTTACGGTTATTAGTATTTTTACTCTTCATTTCAGTGTTGTTCTGCTCTTCAGCAGTAGAAAAATAAAATTCCACATTTTCATTTTGGGGCACACTCTATACTATAGATACACTAAAGTGAATTTATTTCTCTAACAGGTTCAAATGTTTACTTGAGAAGAGAGCTTATTTGCTGGGGAGACAGTGTGAAACTGCGTTATGGTAATAAACCTGAAGACTGCCCATACCTCTGGGAACACATGAAAAAATACACTGAAATCACTGCCAAATATTTCCATGGTGTTCGTCTTGATAACTGTCACTCAACACCTATTCATGTAGCTGAGGTACGCAAAATTAAGCATGTTTATTATAAAGCAGTTTCTGTCTGTGGAATAAGTCTTGCAGTGTTGCTGCAAAGTCTGCAGGATCTACATGGCAGAGTTGAGGTGTGAAGGAATCTTCCTCATAGCATGAAAGCAAGGTTTCTTGTCTGGTGATGTTTAGATATTGTTTCAGCCACTTTAAACAGTTAGTAGTAGCTAACTTTTCCCTCACTTAGCTATGAACTTAGTGCAGTGATTTCCTGTGTCCAGTATGTCTGTTTTAGCTGGGGTCATTGCCAAGACTTGATTGAAAGTCTGACTGATTTTTGGGTTTTGTTGCCATATACATTCTGCTATTGCTGAACTAAACAGGAAGTGGTTCACTTCCCAAAATGCAAAAGTTCTAAAGAATACCTGCAAAAATTTCAGTGTGGTTTATATATTGCTAAGGCTAGTGCTTATTGTTTCCCATGAAGCTGATGCCATCCAGAAATTGTATTTGCCTAGTAAATTAGCTTTAAATAGATTTTGAGTAGTGCAGCTTGTTAGTGCTTAGTCTTAGCTTTGTTACAGAGCTTACCTAAATCTATGAAGAGCCCTCTAAAACAAGTTGATTTGCCCACACAAAAGTTATGTGGCTCTTAAATGCAGCTGTTTGAAAACTTCGGCCATGCTTTCATTTAGTGTTACTATTTGTTGAATGGTAACTGCAAAGACTTAAACAGAAGTCTCACTCAGATTTCTTACTTCAACAGATACCGCTTTTATTCAACCTTGCTCTTGATTTTGAGCTAACATTTTGTTTAAAAACAAAGTTGTAATTAGCTTAGTCTACTGAGAATTTCCTGTTATTACTCAGTCCATAAGTACTACTTGTAAAATGTAAAGATGGTTTTCTGAAACTTACAGTACTAATATTTTTAATGTTCTGCATATGTGAACAACTCTTTTTTGTTTGGTTAATATTCATGTTATTGATTGTGTATACATGGGTGACAATGGATGTCTTGCATTAAAAATGTATTATGATCTATAGGAGATGCTAGCAACAGCCAGATCAGTCAGACCTAATCTTTATGTGATAGCTGAACTCTTCACGGGCAGTGAGTACATTGACAATGTTTTTGTCAACCGCCTGGGAATTACCAGCCTGATTAGAGGTACAATAAGCAGTTGAAAATTATGTAGGATTGTTGTGTATGGTTTGGAGTTTTAAATGTGAAACTAACATTGGTATGCTTTTTTTATTTTTCTTACATATTTGTGTTCTTTGCTTATGCAATTACCTTTTCTTCTTCATGTTCTATTTAACTTCTCCTCTATTGTATGCTAATTCTTGGTTTTGCTGTGTCCTCTTCCATGTAACAACTTGTTTTGTTCCTTAATTTTGGCTTTCTATTTCTGTTTGCTGCATGGCATTTTCCTATTGTCCAATCCCTGCCTAGCTTTGAAACTTGTCCTTTTTTGTATCTCCCTTTCCCCTTTCTGTGGCTTTTTTGGCTGTGCTTTTTGCAGTACATGCTGGACACAGCTAGAAAATTGCGAGCCGATTTGTATGTAGTGGCTGAACTGTTCACAGGAAATGAGGAGCTGGACAATATCTTTGTGAATAGGCTGGGCATTACCTCCTTAATAAGAGGTAGGCTTGCTGCGTGTGTGGTCTCTTTCCAACAAGAGATTATAGATGACATGATGTTTCCAAGAAAAAGGTTTCTACTGGATTATGCACTTTTAATTTCATGCTCCGTGTAATCAGAAGTAGAGGTTTTGTATTGTGAGGTTTTTTGATACTCAGCAAAAAATACAGTACTAGCTGTAAAATAAGAGAAGACCTCCTCTATTAGCTTACAGAAGATTAAATATTTCACTCTTACTCTAGCGCTAGAGAAAAAGTTGTAGCACAGTTCTGCTATGCAAGTGCTGCATCATGTCTGATTTTTGTTGAGTTTAAGCCTATGAGAAATAGTTTGATCTCTTCTTTTTTCTCTCCCTTTTTTTCCCCTTAGCTTTTCTCTTTCTTAACATATTGTAGCAAACGGAATTACTCCAACGTTGTGTATCCACATTGGAGAATATAGTTATATGTGGGTGTTTCGGTTTTGTTTTTTCAGTGATTGAACGCACCAAAATAACAGCTTTTCAATGCTGACTTAACATCTTTGTGTGTGCTGTGCCCTGTGGTAGTTATTCTTATGCAAACACTTACCTATTTTGTTCTTTAGAGGCAATGACTGCTTATAACAGCCATGAAGAGGGAAGGTTAGTTTATCGTTTTGGAGGTGAACCTGTCGGCTCTTTTGTTCAGCCACGTTTGAGGCCTTTGATGCCAGCTATTGCTCACGCACTGTTCATGGATATTACACATGATAATGAATGTCCAATTCAGGTGAGCACCTAAACCAAAACCCAAAGGTCAAAGTTTGCATTTAATGCTTGCTGAAGTGATATTTCTGAACCACCAAAGGGCTTGATACAATCTAGATTATTTTTTTTCCTGAATGATATTTAGGAAAAAATGTATTTCAGATTTCAAGTTTTCATGCAGGGAAGAAAATTTTCTAACAGCTCCCTCTGACATGCCAGACTTTGTCGAAATTTCAAGGGGAAAAGTGTATGAAGTTACTGAATAAGCTGTTTTCAGTCTTTCATTCCAGCTGCTATAAGTGGTTCTGTCTCTGCTTGTTAACCTGTTTTCCTAAGCTTATGTTTTACAGGAGAGAATGAGAGAGAGTGGTGGCATTGGAGGGCTTATTTTGACAGTTTTTCTTAAGTTGCTTTCCTTAGTGCATTTATAGTAATTTTCTGCAATAATTCTATTGTGGTTGAGGAAATGATGATCATGGGATTAGCAATTCATCTGTTACACTAAGTATATCTTCTGTATGCTGTGTTGGGAGGGATGAGTCATCTTTGTTTCACTATTTATTACCTGTATATTTTTTAACATAGCACCGGTCTGCGTATGATGCTCTTCCTAGTGCAATGATTGTTTCCATGGCATGCTGTGCTACAGGAAGCACCAAAGGCTATGATGAGCTGGTACCACACCAGGTACGTGTCCACAGTTCAACTTCTAAGTTCCTTTTTAAAATGTAAGCTTTGTTTTTCTCCTAGAACATGTATTTTAATGTTGCTTATGTGAAATTCCAAGGAGTTTGCTAGTCAAATTTCATACGTAATTTGAATTTATTACAGAGTTCAGAACTCAAGGTGTGGTAGGTTGTTTGGGTTTTTTTCTCAAAGTAGTTCATATTTACTAAAGTTTTAATTTCTTTACAGATCTCTGTAGTATCTGAAGAGAGGTTTTATTCAAAATGGAATCCAGCAGCACAGCTGACTTCTGGTGAAGTTAATTTCCAAACAGGAATTCTAGCAGGAAGGCTGGCCATAAACAGGCTGCATCAGGAGCTGGGGTCTAAAGGCTTTAATCAGGCAAGAAGCGAGGGTAACACTTTAATTTCGTCCTACATACATGTTCTGAATGAGCACATTTGGAGTGGTGTGTCTTTTCCAGGTGTATGTAGACCAAGTTGATGAAGATATAGTTGCAGTGACAAGACATTGCCCTAACACACACCAGTCTGTTGTGGCTGTAAGTCGAACTGCCTTCAGGGATCCTAAAACATGCTTCTACAGTAAAGAAGTACCTGAAATGTGTATCCCAGGTAAGCAGATTTCTTTTCAAGAGATGGCAGGTGTACAAAATATCCAGGTTATTCTAATTCCAGGCTTTTTAACTTCAAGCACAGGAAGTCAGTATGAAAATTTTCAGTATACAGCACTCCTTTTATGTACTAACATGTATGCACCAAAAGTGGTTAAAGACACAGTGAGAAACTTGCCTTGCATAGGGTTTTCAGAAGCATTCATGTTGAGTATGCTTCCTGCTGCAAGCTGCTCATGAGGCTGTGCTTTAGTTTATGGTCTTGTTTGTGAATTACTAATAGTTAACAGCAGGAGTTAATCTTACAGAGTTGGGGAGGATTACTATTTAATAAGTGTGTTATACTGGGGAAAAAGGCTAAAAATCTTACCATATTTATTGATGTCACTGCTGTTCAGCTTTCTTAATATGTTTTGTAGTTTTAAAATATGTCTTTATAAGAAACAGCTCTGTACTTCATAAGTTAATAGAAAGATAATACATATGTAGTACACAGATAATACTAGTTAAATGTGCAGTGTATTTCCTGTACTTTATAGTAGCAGCCTGTCATGACTTCTACACATTACCTGGACATATTTCTGAAGAGAAGCTCTCCAAACTGCCTTTTTAAGTATACTCAGTTCTTTGAGTGCATGTGTGTGCCTGTTTTCCAAGTCAGTCACGTTGTGTTAAGACAGTTAGACTTTAAAGATAAACTGTCTGTAGCTGCAGTGTGGAAAGCAAATCTAACAGTGTCTCCTAAAAGGTAATAAGGACACTAAGAAAGCTGCTGACCAGTAAAGACAGGTTGTAAGTCACTAATGATTGACTGATATTATGGTTAATTTATTATCAAATAATAAAAGTTGCCATTTTAAATACAATACAACCAAGGAGCGTGCAGTGAATGGTTTGTAGGCTATTTAAAACACTTGCCCATATGTATCTGTTCTTTTGTTGTGTGACAGAGACTTGTATCTTGAATATTCAGGTTTTGAGTTTAAAGTTTTGATTCATGTTTTCAAAAGAATCACTTTTCATTTAAACTCTGTTAAGAGCTACAATGTGATTTAACTTTATTTCAGGAAAAATAGAAGAAGTAGTATTTGAGGCCAGAACTATTGAGAGAAGTGCTAGTCCTTACAAAAGAGATCTTCGTTTTATAAATGGTTTGCCTAATTTCACAATGGAACTCAGAGAGCATATCCAGGTAATTAACCTCCTTCACCCATGTTCTGATTTTTTTAATTTGTGTTATTTTATATTGGAAAAAAGACACTGAAATTCAGTTGCAAATTTGGGTTTTTTTCGAAGGTAAAAGACAGTAAAATCATAAAGCAAGCTGGAACTGCCATAAAAGGACCAAATGAATTTGTTCAAGAAATAGAATTTGAAAGACTAACACCAGGAAGTGTTATAGTATTCAGGTATGTTATTATAATGGTCAAGTGGCTGTGTTAGTTAAAATAGAGTGATAGAAGAACTATGCTCAGGTCTCCTAAGTGCTCTGTTTCTACTAGTTATGCATTTGTATTTACAGAGTTAGTCTTGACCCAAAGGCACAAGAGGCTGTTGGAATACTGCGCAATCATTTGGTCCAGTTCAGCCCTCACTTCAAATCTGGAAGTATTCCTGACGATCACTCAGCACCTATATTAAAAACACTGTTTTCTTCGTGAGTATTCAAGTTTCTGAAGTAGGACCAAGAGAGCTACAGTGGGAGCAAAGAATGTTATATAGACTTAAAGTGAGGGATTGTTGGGGTGTTTTTGTTGTTGGTACAGATGCATTTGGATGGTCAGAGTACAGTCAAAACTCTGAGATACTGTTATGTATAATATATGTTTATATATGTATAATACTAAGCAGGATTAATACTGAAAAACCTGTGTAATTGCAGCCTAAAGTACACTTTTTAACATGGATTCATGCTGCTCAATGTTAGGATGTGATTGTTTGGGATTTGTACTTAGTGCTGTGTTTCTAAATAAATGCTGGAACATCTGAGAAGAACAAACTCAGAACATCTGAAAAATCAGACTTTCAATTTTCAAGATTAAGTATTGACGGGGTATGCTGAAACATCTGAGAAGAACAAACTCAGAAAATCTCAAAAATCAGACTCTTAAT
Organism: Acanthisitta chloris; assembly: GCF_000695815.1. Lineage (NCBI taxonomy): Eukaryota > Metazoa > Chordata > Aves > Passeriformes > Acanthisittidae > Acanthisitta > Acanthisitta chloris. The sequence continues at coordinate 18,797 of NW_008652373.1, forward strand.
TTTCAAGATTAAGTATTGACGGGGTTGTATATATTTCTGTATTTTAATGTGAGTTGGAAATTAGAATTGTCTGAAATCCTTCCACTGTTTCCCTCCTAATGTTCTTTTGGGTTTTTTCTTTTTTTTTTCTCCATTGTTTTTCCAGTATTGCATCCAAACTAACTTTGGCTGACCTGAATCAAGTGCTGTATAGATGTGAGGCAGAAGAACAGGAAGATGGTGGAGGATGTTATGATATACCAAACTGGTCACCACTGAAGTATGCAGGCCTCCAAGGTAATATTTTCAGCATTTGGGTTTTTTTTGTCAAGTAAAAAATAATAAATTAGGGCTACTTAATCTAGATCATGCATAATACTGTTGTATTGCCACTGCCATTGTTCAGATAAAAAATATTTTGTTCTCTTCTTGACCATGCTACTTATCAGTGTTGTACCCAGGAAATCACATACTATAACAAAACACCTCCCTCAGTACTCTGAAACTTATCTTTGCAGCTCAATATATGATCTAACACCAATGCCTTTGCTTTTAAAGTAGAAAGAGAACACATGTACCTCTAGAGAAAAGTTGCATTAACTAAACCCTAGGCATTATTAGATTACTTAGGAGTGTCTCTCATTTATCAAATATGTAAATTCCATCATGCTAGTTATTCCACATAATTTTCATAATGTCCTAGGATATATGCTGAGGAAACTATAATTGATTTGTAGCCTAACTCACGCAGATCAAGAGAAGAAATACAGTTAAATCCAGTTAGTGTCTGTTGCTGTGTACCTTTTCCTTCTGAATTGTAATTGCTATTTGTGCTAATGGTTCTGGCTTTTAATATGGAGTTGGGTTTGTATCTTCAGGGTTAATGTCAGTGATGGCAGACATCAGACCAAAGAACGATTTGGGTCATCCATTTTGTGACAATTTAAGATCTGGAGACTGGATGATTGATTATGTCAGTAATCGTCTGATTTCACGTGCAGGAGCCTGTGCAGAAGTGAGTAAAAATACCTATTTGACTTTGGGGTTTTAAACTACCAGTTTGTTTCACTTTCATTTACTGGTATATTTTTAAACTCAGACTGTCTATGACATTTCTTGTCTAGACAATTTCTTCTAGGAGGTTAGACCATGAAGTTTTTCTTCCCTCTCCTCAATCCGATTTAAGAATAGACTGCAAAAGGGAAGTGAAAAATACATAGGGCATGCAGGGCTTGTTAGGTCTTGTATAGAGGCTTGCAGGGGCCCCTCCCTGTTTATTACTTTCCCTTGAATAAAAATGAAGTTATCTGTTTCCTTAAGAAAGTACTTTCAAAGGAGTGCCTAAATAGTACTGAGGCATACATGAGTACAATACAGCTATAGTAAGTTTGCACAGTCAAGCACTAACATAGCAATTACTGAGATTCAAGGTACCTGTGTAGCTGCATTACAGTGCAATGTTTTGCTTTGTCATATTTTATTTTCCTGCATCTATGATACAGCTATAGTAAGTTTGCACAGTCAAGCACTAACATAGCAATTACTGAGATTCAAGGTACCTGTGTAGCTGCATTACAGTGCAATGTTTTGCTTTGTCATATTTTATTTTCCTGCATGGATATTGCTTTATTCATTTCACAAGATGAAGACCTGATTTTGGTAACTTAAATACAACAATAAAGGCTCTAGCATTCTTATTTCATTTTGTTCCTGAAGTCAAATGTAGTGATGCAAAGCGAAAGAATAAATAAAAGAGTCTAATGATGTCCTGGAGTGAGTGCTAAATTTGTTCTGAGAGGCAGAGCTTTTCTAGAAAGCAAGTTAGTCTAATATTTGCCAGATTTACTGCTCTTCAAAGCCTATTCAATACTTTTTGGTGTAGTTTTTTGAGTTCTTAATTTGTAATGTCTCAGTCTGTTTGGCAGACTGAAGTCATATGAAACAAATCTTTAGGGACTTTCTAGTAGGTTGTCATGATCTTATTTAGCAGTACTAGAAGGAAAGAGAAATACTTTCCAGATGTCAGATGTTTTGCAGTGACAAGGATGGTGAAGCTCCAGAAGTCCTGAGTCATGGTTCCAAATGAGCACTAGTGGCTGTACATGATTAAGCCTTCTGACTTTTTTTATTCCTGGTCTCAAGTTTCATCTCTTCACTCCTGTTTTTTTAAACAATGAGAAACCTCCTTCCCACACTTGGGATACAGTAATGTCTTTTGAGTTGTGGCTTTCCTTTGCTGCTCAGTTTTAATAAAAACTTTGTGGTAGTTCTTGTTTTTCCTCAAGACCAGCAGAATATAGTCTCTTTCTATAGTTCATGTTTGTGGCCCATTTACATGTGATAGTATAGGTGCAATGCAAATTTTTTCCAACTACTTTTCTTAGAGTTCATCTCTTTTAGCTGAAATTTTGGAGCAGGAGAGTGCAGCATAACTTGGGTGTGATACATGTACAAAGACGATGACAAATACTGTAACTCTATGGATCCTGAAGGCACTGGGTTTTGAACACAGATGTTAACAAGTTCTAATTACATTGTATTTTGACAGGTTGGTAAATGGCTGAAGGCTATGTTCGTCTACCTGAAAAGAATTCCACGTTACCTCATCCCATGTTACTTTGATGCCATATTAGTGGGTGCATACACCACACTTCTGGATGTGGCATGGCATCAGATGTCTAGGTATGCTTGGCATATCAGAGCTGTAAAGGTACCTGTATATCTGCAGCTTTTATCTGCTGGAGAATGTAACTTGAACACTTTCATATTCTTCAATATAAAAGGGTAAAATTGATAGTGAATTATCAAATCCATCTTCTAACAATGATGGCTTGAAAGATTGAGAGTTCAGATGTCTATCCAGAGTTTGAATTTGTAACTGCTGTTGGCATTGTGCAGTAGGAGGGAGGAGGAAACCTTAAGCAGCATTTCTTTGCCAGGCTTTGGAAGCTTTTTTTGCTATAATTTTAGTACCACCACAATGATTCCTTAAAGTTCAGGGAAGTAAGAAAATACCAGATTGTATCTGATGCTGATGCTTTGTTCAGCATTTCTTCTCTAGTGCAGCTAAACATTCTTCATTATCTGAGCATTTTGCTTACTTTTTGAAATAGTTCTTTTAATCTTCGGTGCCTGCATCTTTGTGTCTTGCAAAGGGAAGGGAAAATTGATTTAAAGGAGGCTTTACTCTGGTTATGAACATGCTGAACAAGTCGGTGCTGTTCTGTAAAAATACAGATGCTGAAATGGGAATAGAAATTGGTACAGCTGTGGTATCACAGAGCTTAGTATATTTCATGAAAAATGCCTGGAGATGAACTAGTCAGGAATGCAGGTTGTGTTATGTTAGGCAGTGTGTTAATAGTTTTTGATTTGCAGTTTTTGTATATATGAGAATGTATGTAAAAATATGGTGATTTTTAAAAATACTGACTAGGTTTGACAAACTTCTATTCATAGTAAAATATTATATTTTTGAAGTCTTAGGCCTGTGTACAGGCATCAAGTAAAATTTTTAATATATTAATGCCAGTGGGGCTGTTTATGACAAATACTTCTAGAAAAAAAGTGTTAAAAAAAGGCAGGCTTTTTATAAGTCTAATATTGGGCATCTATTTTGAGGAAATGAGTGATTTGCAAGTTAAATCTTAGGTAAAAAATAAGTTAATGCAAAATACTAGTATTAATTCATTGTTAGTTTTTTGTGTTTATTATGCATTGCACTTACGAGAATTAAAATAACTTTACATTCAACAATATCAGTCTACAAAACATACCCCTTTTCATTAACAAAAGGTTATGTTGAATTACAGCTTCGTGCAGAATGGATCAACATTTGTTAAACACCTTTCCTTGGGTTCAGTCCAGATGTGTGGGATAGGAAAATACACTTGTCTGCCAGATCTATCGCCTTCCTTACATGATGTTCCCCATAGGGTGAATGAGATTACAAATGCAAAAGAACAGTCTTGTGTTTCCTTGGCAGCTGGTAAGTGAGAGAACGTTTACAAAAAAAAAGTCTTGAGAATAGTTAAACTGTTTTTAGTAGCTGCATTAAAATTTTGTATATCATGTTTGGGATCCGTGTATCAGCAACCATGTATAAAACATAGGTAGCAATTTCAGTTTTCCTTTGTGTTTAAGATAAAGATTTGCCTGTATTAGAAGTATGGGAGGTTTGTCTCACAGTGCTGCTTGGGGACAACCATTTTGTTACTGCTCATGGGGTTTGGGAAGAGGATCTTATAAACACTTTTTTAGATACATTTTTAGCTATATTCATTGTTGTCATCTACAGAGATCCACAAGTATGTTGTTTTTCTTTCCAGAAGATTTACTTGAGATAAATATAATTAGCTTAATGGATTTTAGTTTATCTTTTATTAACATGAATTTAAGAACTGAATTGTAATGGAGGAACAAGAGTGAATTTATTGCTTGCAAGTTCTCAGAGAAAAAGAATGACCCATTAGCAAAAGAGAACTCCTGATCTGAAACTGTCTCCGAAAAGAAAGGCATAAAAGCAGTCAGCAAGTAGTGTTTATACCTCCAAATGTTCTGCCAGCGTCTGGCAATCTTCCTATGGGCACTTTCCTATGTCAAAAGTATTGTCTTCTGTGGCTTAGAATGAATTTATTTTGGTTCTGAGTTGGCCCATTCCTTTACTGAACCCATGGAAACTTTTAACATCCACAGATGCAGTGGCATCGCTCTCAGTAGGGTGTTTTTCTACTTCTTTTTGCCATCTGTCCTTCTCTCATATGGTTTTATTACTCTTAGTTTCTGAGTTTTTAGTAACATTCCATTTGCCTGCTTTAGTGTTACCTAGAAGCACAGAGGCACAATGTTTCCCTTCAGCTGGTCATAGAGATTAATTATACTGAAGGGCAGACCCTTTTTGAAGTATTCCCTTCACATATTCACTGGTAGTTGTGCCTGAAATTTTTAACTCTTACATGGATTGCCATTCTCAAGTGCTGCTGCCATATACTATAAAACTGCAGAGGTGTGGGGGTCATATTTGAACATTAGAAAATACTTTGGAAAAGTGAGTGATGGAAGCATGCACAAGAGACTGCTGATTTGGACCTTTACCATATGGACTTTGGTTTGGTAGATAATGAAAGTTAATAAGTGGAAGAAAATACAAGTATGGACCTTACTGTTGTAATTATTATACCTTATCAACTGGAATCGTTCTTAAAGCTGTATGTTATAATGTCTGCAGTAAAATGTAGTTCTAGAAGCTGCTGGAAAAGAAACAGGATGTCTTTTACAGTGGTTGAGAACAGACTTACCCCCTTTATGCTACTGAGATGGCTCAGCTCTCATACATAAACCCTTGCCAGCAGTGTTATAATGTTGTTGTAGTTCTGACTTTGTTACTTTTCTTTCTGCCACTTTTAATCAAGGGGTGGCACTTGATTGTTACCAAGAGATTTAAGAAAAAATTGAATGCTACTGATACGAGAAATGCTGTTGTGTGTGATCTTGAAGTTCTAGAAGATAGTGTGCTAGAATAAGGTTTATTTCATTCTATCAAGAACTTGGTCTAGAAGATCATTTATATATCTTAATATAGGAAAAAAATTATAAATTAGAAGATATTTTCTACTTCTGGTTATTTTATACGTACATATGTGCTTGGAGATTTCTCCCATGAGAAGATATTTTCTATTTCTGGTTATTTTATACATACATATGTGCTTGGAGATTTCTCCCATATCAATGAACTAGGTGAACAATTACATTTCTTTTTAGGTTTACCTCACTTTATAAACAATGACATTTCTTTTTAGGTTTACCTCACTTTTCGTCTGGAATTTTTCGCTCTTGGGGAAGGGACACTTTTATTGCACTAAGAGGTCTAATGTTAGTTACCGGACGCTATCTAGAAGCAAGGTAAGACTGACTTAGCCTTAGTTCTTATTGGCTTTGTAGGTAGTTAGGAAAAAGCAATGCCCTCAAAACCTGAGATGGCACACAAGCTGTTAGAAACAGTTGATGTGCAGTATAAAACTTTAATGGCACTAGATGTATTTGGGAGTTCTCTAAGTGGCATTAAAAATACTACTTAAGTGGTTCTGTTTTGCTTTCTTGGCACTGATACAAAGCAGATGTTCTCTATTTATGACTTAGTTTTAGCTCCTGTAATGCTACTGTTTGTCCAACAGTTATTGTTTCACGTGTACTTGCATCATTGCTGCTGAGCAATAATTTCAGAATTACTTATGTAAGAATTTGATGTAGCAAGGGCGTGACTGCACCTCTATCATGAATTTTTGTAACTGCTACTAGTTAATACTAGAAATCAGCTAATTGTGGATTCTTAGTTTGGTATCTGTAAATGTTTACCCTGGCAAATGAGCCATAAATCAGCTAAATGGATTTGTTATTTTGATTAATTTTAAGTAAAACTTGACACATGGTAGAAACATAACATTTAGTTGTTTAAAATTAGCATTTATTTATGCTGTTTTACATTTGGTCAACTATTAGCTTTCTCATGGAGTATGATCTGCAGTCTACTAGTATGTTTATTTTGCCTTTTTAAAGCTAATTGGAATCCGTGTTTTCTGCAAGGTATGCGCAACGGTTCTCAGATGAAACTTCTCATAACCTCAGTTGCTGTCACCTCTCTGTATTTTAATAGGAAATTCCCATCTACTCCTGCCCTCCGTCCCCATTCCACCCCACCTATCAGAATGGATACCAGGGTAATCATAAACAATGTCAATAAAAACATTCCCTGTGACCTCAGTGGGATTTGGATTTAGGCTCTATATCACTACTTATAAAAAAAACAAACTCACCTTTTCTGCATGAATAGATGATATATGTTTTGTACAAACTGATTTAAATTTATTCGTGTTGAAGAATTTGTAGGGAATAGATGACTTTTTATCGTAAAATAAGTTCATGCTAAATGAAGTAATTTGTAGCTTTCAACAGCAAACTTTTGGCATCTGTCTTTAAAATTCTGTTTGTTGTCTTGCTATTAAGGTAACCCTGTATGCTTTGTACTTATTACTTGATCCAATAACGACCTTGAAAGCAACTTAGCCAAGACTGTGGTTTTCTTTTGTTCTAGGAACATCATTTTAGCATTTGGTGGGACTTTAAGACATGGTCTCATTCCCAATCTGCTTGGAGGGGGGACACATGCCAGATACAACTGTCGTGATGCTGTATGGTGGTGGCTTCAGTGTATCCAGGACTACTGTAAAATTGTTCCAAATGGAATAGACATTCTCAGGTGTCCTGTTTCTAGGATGTACCCCAGAGATGACTCTTCTCCTCAGCCTGCAGGAGCTGTGGTAAATATCACTTCTAATTTAAGTATTTAGCACAACTATTATTTTTTAATGAAAGTTGTAATTTTTTCTAGCTACAAGATCCTGTTGCTATCTGTTGTGTATGATGAAATTTGATTATAGCACAAGAATTCCATATTTTGGGCACTTCTCACTACATCCGCATCACTTGATTAAAGAAGTGCAGGTGGCTGGGGAAGGAGGAAAAAAAAGCTTCTAATTTATTTTTTTTTTTTGCTTTTTGGCTTGAAGAAATGTTGATATGAAAAGATTTATACAATGTTTTGCTATTTCCAAGGAAGCTACTTGAAAATGTTTGATGTTTTTCTTTAGAAATAGCATAAACTAGAGGCTTAAGAATTGGGCTATTTGCACTTTAGATAGAGCCTTTCTGCTTGTTTTTCATTCTGCCTTTCACATATCTTCTAAACATGCAATAAATCCAGGATCAGCCACTTTATGAAGTGATACAGGAAGCAATGCAGCGACACATGGAAGGTATAAATTTCCGAGAAAGGAATGCTGGTCCGAAGATTGATCAGAACATGAGAGATGAAGGTAACATACATAGAACACTCAACACTTAATATTTTAAAGGTGCCTAATTTATTATTATTAGGAACTGTTTATATATTGTGGTAAAAGTTACCTTTAAAATTTCACTCAAAGTACAGTTGTCTTCAAAAACCAACCTCAGATCTCTTATTCAGAGGTTTTTTTGTTTATTTAGGACCTTTGGGTTGGGGGGGCAGTTGGGGCTTTGTTTTGTCTAACAACAGGTTTCACACCTGATATTCTTGCTTGGCAGGTTTTACTGTAACTGCAGGTGTTGACCAGGAAACTGGCTTTGTCTTTGGAGGGAACCGCTTCAATTGTGGCACTTGGATGGATAAAATGGGAGAGAGTGAAAAAGCTCGCAACAAAGGAATTCCAGCTACTCCACGGTGCGATATCCAGGCTTTGGGGAGGGGATTTTTAATTATTTTTTTAACTGTAGCTTTTCTGCACATCTACTACTATGCCTTCTTTAACACATCTGAAAGGTGATCTCTCAAATGTTCTAAATGTTTCAGCCTACTAAAATGTTAGTGGAAATTTTTTTTTATTTGTGCTGATGTGCTCTTTGTTGGGAACTGCGGTGGTAGGACAAGGGATAACGGGTTCAAGTTGAAGAAGGGGAAATTTAGAAATAATTTTCTTACTGTGAGGGTGGTGAGACACTGGCACAGGTAACCCAGGGAAGTAGTGGATGCCCCAACCGTGGCAATGTTCAAAGCCAGGCTGGATGAGGCATTGAGCAAACTGGTCTAGTAGGGAGGTGTCCCTGCCCAGGACAGGGGGCTTTGGGAATAGATGATCTCTAAGGTCCATTCCAATCCCTAACATTTCATGATTCCATGATTTGAATTAAGAGGTCTGTTCTTGGCATGTGAAGCTCTCAGCTTCTGTCATGGTCTTAGCTCCATGCTAAGAGTTGAATTTTGAATTCAAGTACTAAAATCTAATTTAGGAAAAACTGTCTATTTGTAGTGCTAGCAGTACTGTGTTATTTAGACTTATTATATGAGATAGCTATTGATAATTGTGTTGTTTGTATACTTCCTAATTTGAATTCAAAATATTATACAACATCTATGTTTTTAAAGTTGAGATGAAACATTTTAAAAACAAGCTCTTTATTATGTGCTAGCAAACTGCTGCAGAAATCCTTGCTTGAATTTAGTACAGCATCAGTTTCAAATCAATTGCCATCCATGGGTGAGATCTGAAGGAAAACATTATCTTGCTTGACAAGTCGGACATTTAAATTGGGAACCAAGAGAGATTGAGGTACTTCCCCAAAAGAGGCTAAATCAGTGATGCTAGAGAAAAAATTACATCAGTAGACAGTAAAGCTCAGTATGATGCAATATGAAATGTGTGCATATATTGATTATCTCAATATTACCTGAAAAAAGAAGCAAGTCCAAGAAGTGGATTTAGTGCATGTTTTAATGCGTCGCTTTTGACTCAAGTAATGTATTATGGCAGAATTATTACCTAAGTTACAGAAGTGTGTGTGCACAGGGGAAGTTATGTATCGAGCAGTTTGACCATCAGAGGACCAGGTTGTTGGGGGTTGGTCCTTTTTTCATGTTTTGAATCATTGGTGTAAAATTATCTTCAATCTCTGTACAGAAAAAGGTATTTGTTAGACAGTTTACAATCAAGCTTGTTCCCTGATTGAGAAATAGGGGAATAGTAGGAAAATAAGGAAAAAGAAATTTAATAACCATTTTAAAGTAATTATTGGGCTTTTTTCTCACTATTTTAGAGATGGCTCTGCTGTGGAAATTGTTGGGCTGTGCAAGTCAGCTGTTCGCTGGTTACTGGATTTATCTGGGAAAAACATATTTCCATTCCGTGGAGTCACTGTAAAAAGACATGGTAAAAGCAGGCACATCTCCTAATTGTATTACTGGGATATAAAAATAACTAACACAGTTACATTGTGACCATATAATGTCAGGAATGATTTTAAAATTACTCCAGAAGGTTTAGGGGGAATAACTTGGCAACTTATCTTGTATGATTAAAACCTTTTTGTTACTATACAAATTCATTAAAAGGTGATATTGTCTATTCAATATTTCAAATAGCCTATTCCATGGGGTACAAATGAACTTTGGAGTCTGAATACCTTTTCTCAAAATGGATATGAGTGATAAGATTACAATGTATTTTGATGCTTGTATCATTCATTACAAGAATGCTAAGTAAAATGATGCAACACACTTCTCTTTTTTTTTCCTCTTTTTTTCCTTTCCAAAATTCACAACACAGAAAGGCCCCTTCTTGGGAATATTTGCATAAATATCATTAGAAGTCCCTTATGTTTTAGAGGGAATACTCTTCTAGTTGCAAAGTTACTTAAAGTTTACCCAGCCCAAGTGATGTGTCCTGTAAAGCCTTTTTACTCTGAGGTTGTGCTAGTCTCACTAGAAGTGTCAGTGAGCTGCCACTGACCAGTGAGTCCAGTGAGCTATAGAATTGGCCTAAATGTGGAGAATCACCAGCTGGAGACTGATGATCCTACTCCTCATGTGTTAAGTGTCAGGAATTTGGGAAGCATATTTCTGGTGCCATTGTGGCTGTTTTCAGAAAATGAAACCTGTGTGTAATATCTTGCAGGAAAGGAGGAGATTATCACGTATGATGAGTGGGACAGAAAAATTCAAGGACACTTTGAAAGGCTGTTCTTTGTCTCTGAGAATCCAGCAGACCCTAATGAAAAACATCCAAATCTTGTTCACAAACGTGGAATTTATAAGGACAGCTATGGAGCTTCAAGTCCATGGTGTGATTACCAGCTCAGGCCAAATTTTACAATAGCAATGGTTGTGGTAAGTGAGGGGGAGTGGGAGGAGTCCTTTGCACTTAAAATTTTTACTATTGAACTAAGCTTGTGTTGTAAGGTTCATCTGCATGGCATTATATCAGGAACAGACATTAACAGACATTGCTTAGAATAACGTCTTGAAAGCTTTCTTTTTTGGTTGTGCTTTTAGTATTGGTACATCTTAGACTATGTCTTAAAATCACATCATGATGGGACTTGGTATTTATCAGTGTTCATTGTATTCAGAATGTCTTTTAAGGTTAGATGTGGGAGGCAGCTTTTCCCATCAAACTGGATAAAAAGCATGAGCTGTTTGTCTTTATTGGACATGTGCAGAGCTTCACTAATAATACTTGGCAAGCATATTTAAAATAAAATTAAAATTTATAAAAGCACTAGATAGCTTTTGTCTACTTGATTACACTGACTTGTAGGTTCCAGAAATTGATTCAGTACTAAAAAACTCAGGTTTTTTGTTGACGTCTGCATTTGTATACAGTGCTAGGTGTGTATATGCACAGATTATTCATTAAGTCTTTATTGTTTTATTAGGCCCCTGAGTTGTTCACACCTGAGAGAGCTTGGAAAGCTCTGCAGATAGCAGAGGAAAAACTGCTTGGTCCTTTAGGCATGAAGACCTTAGACCCAGAGTAAGTACAGTAGACATAAGAGTAAATGTTAATTACCAAACACAACAGTAGGAATTATTTGACATGAGGTGTGAAATCCTCACATTTGTATTTATGTGTGTATATATATATATGTATACATACCTGTGAAATAAGGTTGCAGGAAGTACTTCCAGAACAATTATTTTGCTGTTCTAGAAGTCCATGCAACTGATTTCTTTATGTTGACAATGACCATGTGGTTTTGGAAGCCACTCAGTAAACAAGTCAGATTTGGGACATACTTACATATGATAGTGTCCAGCACTACAATTTCAGTAAAAGCATAAGGGGAAAACTAAGAATTTAAATCCTTCCAGGACATTAACCATTTTCCTACTAGTTTAAACTGTATTTGGCATTCCATGGTCACGTAAAATACAGAACCTGGTGGAAACATCCCAAACTTAACCATAATTAAATGTAAATGACATGACAAATGTTTTGGTTAATTTCTGTTTTCTGTGTATCATCTTTATTAGGGCTTTGTTAGTATGATGCATTTTTTTCTTTCTTGCAGTGATATGGTGTACTGTGGAGTATATGACAATGCTCTTGACAATGACAACTACCATGTAGCCAAAGGTTTTAATTATCACCAAGGACCAGTAAGAGCCAGTTCCTTCAATTTTAGAAAAAGCGCTGTCACCTTTTCAAACTGACTGTTTCAATAATAACACCTTTTCATTCTTTGCTTAGGAATGGCTGTGGCCAATTGGATATTTCCTTCGTGCCAAATTGTACTTCTCTAGGTTGATTGGTCCAGAGATACATGCAAAAACTGTAGTTATGATTAAGAATGTTCTTTCTCGCCACTATGTTCATCTTGAAAGGTAAGATAACAACTAACACAGATTCAAAATACTCATTCAAGCTAGTGGTATCTCCAATCCAATTGCATGGAAAAGTACAGATCTACAATATAAACAGCATCTGTTTTCTACATATGGAGTTCACCCTTATATTGCTATTGCAGATCTCAAGTCAGGTTTCAAACAGAGGTGAGATCTAGTGCCTTTTATAGATTGCAAAATTATTAATACTTACTCCTGGGAAGACTGGGTGAAATAAATCCTATACAAGAAATTAATTTCAGGAAAAAATGTTGGTAAGTTTTTTTTTTTTAAAAATCAAAATATTTCAAAACAGCCTTTAAAAATTAGAGTTAAAGGGCTATTAGTGACATTAAAATTGTGGCAGGTAAGATGATGCAAAATATTGTCTGTTATAAGTGGAAATTAAGATTCTGAAACTGTCATACTAATAGCCTTGATATTCTAACAGGACAAAGAAATGTTCATTTTGAGTTCTTCCTCAAACCAAACCAGCAAACCCACATACTATTTTCCCCTTCTGCTGTCTATTATATTTTTAATTGTTAAGGATTTGAGACAAACTGAAACAAATAAAACATGTTGCCCTTGGTATCTCTTCAGTATAACCTGTTCTGCAGCATGTCAAACATGCCTTGATTTGTACCCATAAGAGTAATTCAGTAGGACTGGCCATGACAAGAAGGGTTTGTCTGACCACAGGAGGAAGAAAAGAGATTTGTTAAGCAACATTCTGCCTTATGTAGTTTCTTACCTGAGTCTCTTGTTAGGTAGTCTCACATATAACTTGCAGTTTGCAAACATTCTTTGCATTTTTTTCTATCTTGTTCAAGTAATGTACTTTTACTCTGTTTTGGTATTTCATTTGTGTATGGAGTAATTTATGTAGCAACAGGCTCTACTTAGGAGTATTTCTGTAGGTGTGCTAGTTTGTGGGTTTTTGTTCCTATGGAGCCAAAAAAAGGCTTGCATAGTCATGCTGTCTTCCATGCTATCCGTCACTTTTTAGCACCATAATCAATTTCAATCAGAGTTTGAATACCATTCAGTTATCTTGAAGGTCATTTGAATACTTCCATACTTGCAAAACTACCTGAGTGAGAAACAGGAGCAGCACAGCAGTAGTGTAAATTCAGTTATTATTAGGAGCAGAGAGTCTGCTTTGAAGAAGAGACACCTCCACTACAATTCTCAGCTGCAGGGGGGAAAAATTAATTAGATTTTAATTATTAAAGGACATAATGTTCTTGTAGGACCTTTAGTCATGCTTTTCAGTTTCTTATTGCATTTTAAATGAAATGTTCTTTTAATTTCAGTCTGTAATCTAACAAAATACTCATTTGTTTTTTCTTTTATCAGATCATCTTGGAAAGGACTTCCAGAACTAACCAATGAAAATGGACAGTATTGTCCTTTCAGCTGTGAAACTCAGGCCTGGTCGATTGGTGTTATCCTTGAAATCCTTTATGACTTGTAAAAGTTTATTTTGATTGATTTGATGAAACTTCTGTGGTCTTATTATTGGGCATAAATGAACACTTGGCTTACACTGCAAGGGAAATGAACTGTTCTGCACAATCACTTAAGCTGTGTCCTGACTTTCAAAGATGCTGAGTGCCAGCAGCTCCTGTGCCCTATAACTGTGTGGGGCTTGGGTTTTTTGAAAATCAGGCCATGACACTAAAATAAACTGCAGTGCACACTTGATGCAGAAACTTCTAGTAAGGAGCAATTTTAAGAATATGCACAAACTTAATTTTAAGTAGCTTTGGTTTTTTAGCCTTTTCAAATCAAAATCGTAATGTAACAAAGTGAAGTAGCTCTTTCCTGAGCTAAAAATAAGTAGCACAGCTCTTATGTTTTTTTTTCTTTGTCTCTTAAAGAGTAAATGGATGCTTTGCAAATGCATGCTTAAAGGGGAGTAGACTAACCTCTGGCTTTCTGAGTTTGGTATGCTTTGTGCTGTAGCACCATACATTAATGAAGGCATAATATGTTCAATATCTCCATTGAACTGTTATGGGGATTTCTTTCGTATGTGTTCAGTTGAACACTCCACTGAGCAACCACAGAAATAAAGTGTATGAATACTGTAATAAACCAACCTTTGAAGTTATATGTAGAATTTTGAAAACTTCACTTTGAGAGTTAACTCAGGCAATAAGGAGATAACATCCTATGCTAATCCATCTTTAGATTTATTTAAATACCATGGGCCATGTAGCAAACTGATTTCTTCATTTAAATGGTTATCACCATGGGTAATCCATAAGAGAAGTACATACAAAGCACAGCCTGTATGTTAGGGGAGGCCAAAGACAAGTCGATGTGCTTGACTGCTTAATTAAATTACTGAAGAGATATGGTCACCTCAGCCCTTTATTCTTAGGAAAATTGTAGCTGTGTGGAAGCAGTTGGAAACACCTAACATCAATAGAAAGAGATATTAGCCTATCATCAGAGAGAAGACAATGAGGTTTCTGGGCCTTTTGAAATTACACCACTAACAATAAGCATGCTACCTCTATGTGGTGTCCTTTGGGAACAAATCCGGTGAACATGATGCAAAACACACGTGGTTTTTTCATATTTGGATGCCTATGTGCCCTTATTGAGTTCAGTTCAGTGTTCCCAAACTGAACAGTGGTTGACAGAAGTGCCATTGGTAATTCTCAACTCTTTCATAGAATTTTTCCATCTTAGTGCAATAAACAGGCAGAAAGTGAGGTTGACAACACTCCCCACCTCCCAGGGCAGGAAAGCAAAAAAGCGCTATTGCATTTCTTAATGTTAGACAACCTATGCTGAAACAAATAAATGCAGGATGTAATTATAATGCACTAATATCACGTAGCTCAAGATTTTATAGTCTCTGTATTTTCAAGTTTGTGTACCCTGTCTAAAGTACAGTGCACACGTGCCCTCTTGTTCAGGGAGATGTATTACAGATAGACACATGTAAGGGCAAGTTAACAGGCTGAAGACAGATGAATTGTAAGGGGCTATACTCACACTATTTATTGAAAGGTTACTAAGTATTTGAACTCCCTTGCTGAAGTGTTCAGTCCTTAGAAGTTATGAATAGGGAAGGTCTATATTATACCTGAACTTTTGAGCTGCTGCAGTACATGTGTTGGGAAATTTTTATTTTCTTGACACAATGCATGAGAAATGTCATTTGATCAAAAATGTTACTGAAATGTCAGCTACAGATTATTTTTTTAATGTGCAAGAGGCATATAAAGTATTTTTCATACTGTACTGAACTTTCCAAAATTCTTGATAATGATATTGAGGTTTGTCCTACTGTATCACTGGCTTTCTGTTGTTTTCTTAGATATTTATTTCTTGTTTAATATTTCAAAGTATGTTTCACAGCCCCCATGGCTTAGAAATCAGGAACAAGATGGCAGAAAAAGTTGTTCTTACTTCATGAAAACATTTTAAAATTGGAAGTGCAGCTTAAGAGCTATGACTGTTGAAAAATATTTCCACCAGGTATCAAAATTATATACATTGGCAATAACACTCTTTAAGTGTTGGAAAAAAAAACATGAGAAATTTTTCATCCAAACCTTCCTATGTTATGTACAGATTACTTCCACTATTTTGCAAACTGCACTGCTGATAGAGACTGCATATATGTCACTGCTAGGGTTTTTTTCTAATTTAATAGTAAAATTTTAAAGATAAATCACCACTGTGTACACAAAAATACATATGTTATGGTACTTCTAAACATGCCCATTTATAATGTTGCTTCTGCACTGATTAGTTGAGCATAGTTTTAGTGACAAATATTTTAAATAGGGAAAAAATATGTATCGGTTGACTTTGCTGTTAAGTAGCAACAAAAGTAAGATTTAAGGTTATTAACTTTTTGGGAAGGGTGGTGAATTATTGGTTTGGGGTTTTCTTTTTTTTCTTCACCAAGCTACTCAACACTTTGTCAAGCCAGACCGTTTAAAAATGAAGAGGGAAGAAAACAATGTTAAATCTAACGCATAACATGAGCTGATATTCATCTAGATCAAGTCATTATCCCCTAAAAATAGCTGACTTACATTGACTGATCCTGAGCTGTATTTTCATTCATTAGTATCATTTATACTTTACACTCAAAAACTTCTAGTAATGCAAAGTTATAATTGGTAAAATATCTTTTAGAAATAAACTAAAGAACTCGGTAAGAACTGTGAATCCATTGTGTTCCAGTTGGTGCTTCTTGATCTACATCGTATTAAGACTTTATTTTCCTCCCAATTGAAGTAATTTTAACTGTTACAAATGTTCATACAGTTAATAGCTCTTGATTTACTCCAAGATGATTAACTTGAGAATTCAAGTGAACTAATGTATCATTCTCACACTGCATGTTGTAATGTAAAATGGAAACATGAGTTTTACATGTCTGTCTATCACAGCAACAACTGATTTTAGACTATGTCATTATTAATTTCTGAAATGCACAAATAAAATTCTTTAATTCAAAGTTAGCCTTTTCATGTGGTTGTTTGGAAAAAAAGTGACTTCAGAGGTGATTTTGCTTGTTCATTTGTAGCAATTTTACACATGGGAGAGATTAACTCTTCAGGTCAAATATTAATAACAAAGTGCTAACAACACTAGTCACCTACTTAAAAATTGCATAAACTTGAGCCCTATACACACTGCTATGTTGTGGTGTCAGTGTCAGCTGTCTCAGCTGGATCTCAGTGGGTTTGGGCTATAAGAACTCTGTGTGCTCTTGCTGCTTTGAATTATGTAACTTCAAGTCATGGCCTTGCAAATTCCCTGAGAGAACAGTTCTGGTTAACTGATTCACCGTGAACCAAGTGCCACATAGTGATTAACTTTGGTGCAAAATTTCTGTCACTCTAGTGAAGGCATTTTCAACTCTCAGCTCTGCTTTGTAAAATCAGTTTTGCAGCACAGGTGACTGTTATGTTGAATGTGTTTTGCAACTGCCCCATTTCATTGCATGCTTAATAAAAAGGGGATTTTTCTAATCCTCTATTCAAACATTTTCTAAGAAAGTAGTCTATTGCATACTACTTTTAATAAATATTCTACTAAAAAAAAAAAAAGGTTGGGGAAATGAAATGACCAGTGGCTGAGCTGCCAACTCAAACCTCAGGGCACCTCAAGCAGCTCAGTCGAGGTGAAGTGCTCGTGGTGACTGGCAGGTTTCTGCTGAAACCTCCTCTAGAGTTTGCATATAGCAATTTGGGAAATGCCTGCAGACAACAAATTTGAGCTCTGCCCAGTGGCAGAGAGAGGTCGCTAATCTCACCACCTGAGGAAGGGTTGTGAACAAATTTGAGCTCTGCCAAGTGGCAGAGAGAGGTCACTAATCTCACCACCTGAGGAAGGGTTG
>NW_008652374.1:0-296 GCF_000695815.1 Acanthisitta chloris
GGGGATGTTCTGGGTCCAGCCGGGGATGCGGATTTCGGGGAGCGCGGATGGGATGCTCACGGTCCACCGGGATGCGGATGAGGTTTTCGGGGAGCGTGGATGGGATGCTCGTGGTCCACCAAGATGCAGACTTCGGGGAGTGCGGATGGGATGCTCGCATTCCACCGGGGGATGCGGATTTCGGGGAGCTTGGATGGGATGCTCACGCTCCACCGGGGGATGCAGATGAGGTTTTTGGGGAGTGCGGATGGGATGCTCGCGATCCACCAGGGGATACGGATGAGGTTTTTGGGGAG
>NW_008652375.1:0-12282 GCF_000695815.1 Acanthisitta chloris
GGACACCTGGGACAGGAGATAACCAGATCCCTTTAACCCTTCTGGACATAAATACGGCCGATGACACAGGAGGAAATCAAGGTGGAGCTGCCTGGCTCTGCAGGGAGAAATCAGAATGTGAGCAAGCAGCATTTTGCCTAAGAGGAACAACCTGCTGGGAGTCAACTTTCTCCAAAAGCCAGGCTCTTTCCATGGTGCCCAATGAGGGGACGAGCAGCCATGGGCACAAACTGAAACACAGGCCGTTCCTTCTGAACATCTGGAAACACTTTTTCACTGTGAGAATGACTGAGCAGCGACAGAGGTTGCCTACTGAGGTTGTGGACCCTCCATCCTAAGAGCCTGCTCATCATAGTCATGAGCAGTCAGCTCTAGGTGACCCTGCTTTAGCCAGGAGGTAGGACAAGATGTATTCCAAATGTCCCTTTCAACTTCATCCATCCTGTAGTTCTGTGATCTATAACTGAGCACAGAAGCTTGTCAGACCCCATAACCCCTCTGGCCATACCTGAGATCCATGACATGGGTGGCATGTAGGTGGTGACAGGTCGTACTGCAGGGAGACAACAGCAGGTGAGTGAGCAGCGTTTTGCCCAAGAGGATCATCCTGCTGGGAGTGCCCCCTCTCTGTCAGCAAATTCAGGACAATTAAACCCAAACCCCACAGTAGGCACTGTAATTTGTCAGAACTCAGCAAGACAGCTGCAGGGCCAACTGCCCCAGCACTTGCTCAAGGGCATCCCCACTGCAGCACCATGAAGACCAGTGCCAAAGCTCTCCCACGGAAGAAGTTGTCTGCTCAGTCTGGAAGGATCCCATGCAATCCTGCAACTCTGTGAATGTCAGGGACATTACTCAGAGTCTGCAAGTACAACCTACATTTGGGTCTTCTGCTCTGATGGAGACAGAGCATCCCATAGGCAGAACACCCCATGAAAAAGGAGTCTATACATAGAAATCTCTGGTTACCTTGTGGTGGAGTCACTGTTAGTCCCGAGTCTGAAAGGAGAAAACCAGAGTGTGTGAGACACTTGGATTCCTTGGCTCCCCTTGGAGCACATATGATAGACTCATGGAGAAATCTGGGGGAGGATGGCCTGACTTAAAACTATCCCCCTCCTCACACCCTGCTCTGCACAGAAGTGGCTGCTCAAATCCCAGATCTCCTGAGCACAGTCTGCAAGTGCAGTAAGAGTGTTGCCTCTGAAACACTGATCCCTGCGTCAGGGACGTGGACCCATGACCCATTGCTGCCCTGCTGAGCATGCAGTAAAGGCTGACCAGCCTTGACGCAGCCTCACACAAACTCCAGATGGGTTTTCTTCAGGAAAATGCCATCAAAATGCAAAAACCCACCTGAGCATATGACAGAAGCATCTCCATGGTAACAGGTATGGTACCCGTAGTCATAGGGGCACCGCCACAAATACTCCTCATAGCCTGCACAATTCACTGCCGTCATCACGTGAGAGTATGAGTTGCTTGAAGGGAAATAGCTCATCACACCAAGAGGAGAGCCACAGCCAAGCTGCCTACACACCACCTCAGCGTCTCGCATGTCCCACAGGTATCCACACACTTTATCCCAAGATCCAAGGAAGTAGATTTCCACGTTGCCTGCACACGAGTTCGGCCCATCGCTCAGCGTCACCAGCATTTCTTTCAGAGACAAAACCCCCTTGGTCAGGCCAGCAGTGCTCTGGGCTCATGCAGTGACATTTGACAGGAGAAGCTGGGGCAACAGGCACATTCCATCCCCACACCCAGGGCCACGATGTGGGAGGGCCCTGGCAGACAGACTCACCATCAGCTATGATTGGAACTGTGGAGAACAAGGAGGAAAACAACAACACACAGAGAGAAGTGAATTAGACCCAGTGGGTCAAGCCAAGTCCCCAGTGAAGGGCACAAGTGACAGATGTTTTTCTTCCTAGCAAAGAGCTTGATTCCTGGAAGGATGAGCCATCTCCAAACTCCTGGTTCCCAGATAATTTTTTTCTGGCTCCACCCTCAAACAAATGTGAGCTTTTTCATCATACTAACTGGTTCCCAAGGATAAATACTATGATAAAAACATAAAGCTATCACTGTCATATAAAGTAATAATCTGATAAATTCTACTTACAAGTCGTGGGCTCAACTGTTGTTCGGTGACCTGGACGTGTTCCTTCTAGAGAAAAAAAAAAGAGATACCATATGTGAAGGTCAACAAGGCAAGTATAGTATGAAATTTCCTCAAACCCTGTTACAGTCTCTAGCAATTCATATTGCACAAACTTTAGTCCAGGACATTTCTTTCTATTTTAGTAAATCTCAGCAATTTTTTCCTCCATTAATCATCAAATCTCTTTGTGAACCCAAGAAAACTTGCAACTGGCCCAGGGAGTGCCAAGTTCCCTTGAAGTGGGATTTAAAAGCCATGTAGATGTGTCACTCAGGGGCATGGTTTAGTGGTGGGCTTGGCTGTGATGGGTTAATTGTTGAGCTCGATCTGAGAGGTCTGTTCCAACCTAAACAATTCTATGATTCTATCTGCTGGTTTCACCTGATCTAATCAGCAATTGATGACTCTGCTACTTGCATGAGAATAGGCTGTGAACAACTGCCTCTTCTTCCCTTTCTCCTTACCAAGAACAACAGAAATCTTAACAGAAATGAAGATGACATAAAACATCTGGGGAAATGATCAGAGCATGACCAGTGACAAGGGAGGCTGCACATCTATCTCATTATCCTCATTGTGCATAGCCACAGACAGAAAAGGGCTCTCCAAAACCTCCCTGTCACAGGTTCTGCTCACATTCCTACCATGTCTAAGTTACTCTCATTCCCTTCCACTTCCAACACCACTGATGTCATCAATACCACATTGCTGGCTGCAGCTGGTGTCAATAACTCTTGGTCAAAGAAGGGTTTTCCCTGCTAAAGCTCCTGTACAGCTGATGGAAATCCTCCAGGTGGCACTAAGAGATCGAAGGTGTCTCAGGACAGGGCTGTGGCACGTGGAGGAAGGAGATTTCCTTCCTAGGAAATAATCAAAATTAATAAGGGCATTTCATGGGAGTCCTGCTCTGTCTCTGTATAGGTCACTGGAAAACAGTCTACAAACCTATATTCAGACAAAATTATATGCTGTGTTTCCAGTGCATGTATATGCTACTGTATAGATTCTGTGTGGATGCATTCAGCATCTGGGAGCCCGTTCTGAAGGGCACTAAGCCCCTGACTATACTGGTAGATTGGCTACATCAGCTAGGAAAGGTTTCAAATGCAAGCATCAGCTTGGAGAGAATGTCTAGCAATGCCAGCTCTGCAAACAACGTACATTTTTAACATAATTTAAAAGTTACCTGTTGTTAGAGTCGTGCTTGTTGTAGTATCTGGTCTTGTCCAAGCTGCAGACAGTGACAGCACAAGCAACAACAACAAAAGAAAAAGGTTGAAGGAACATCACATGAATTAAGCAATGAGGATGGGAAGTTTGCACACACAGGATCCCCTGGTGGCACTGGCAAAGGGTTGTCAGCTGATTTACAAGGGAGTGAATTAGCTCCAGCTACTGCTGGTGATAAAAATCCTGCTCTGTGGACAGCCTGAGTGGTGGGAACATGCCCTCATTGATTAATATAATGCATGATAAGACCTGTAACACTAGCTCTCAAATTCACAGTTTATGGTTTTAAAGTGATTTCTGGATGCAGAATCTCCTAACAGGGAGATGTGTCATTTATCCAGTTATTAGGGAACTTTCCAACATGTCCCACCACACTACTCCTCACACATGCAAGGCTTTACATCTAACTTAATTAGACAGTAATGTAAGGATTAAACAGTAACTTGGTATTTTCCAGATGAACATCAACACCTCAACTTAGTTTTCAGTATCACTAATTGCACCTCCAATATTTATGGAGGGAGTAAATAATAAGGGCATTAAAAACCTGAGCCTGGAAACAACCCTGAATAGTTATGTATTTCCACTGTGTACATGTGTGTGAACACAGAAAAGGAAAGCAGGTTTTTGCTTTTGGTTCATTAGTTCAAATCAAGTTCATTCCAGAACTTTACACCTGAAAGAGGAAGGGATGGAAAGGCAGCAGCTGCGGCGACTCTTTTGATCTCTTTCCACCCTCCCCTCCTGCATAAAGAATGCAACAGCAGCTGCTTAAAAAGAAATGCCTTGTCTCTCCCAGCACCATGATGGCACTCTGCTCAGCCAGAGAAGCCTCACCTGAAAAAGGGGAAAGTGTTTTTTGAACACAAAAAACCTATTTTACACTGTTTGAAGTATCCTCACTCCCATCAGACCCATCAATACTTGCATTAGCCCCCAAATGGATGAAAGTGGCACATCTGGAACCAAAGCAAATTACACCTGTAACAGGAATTAGCCTGTGGGAAATTAGAATAATAGAAAAATTACAGTAATTTCTATCATGTTATAATAATTACAATGCTAATAGGAGCAGGGTCAAGTGCCACACTTGTTTTATCTAGAGCACTCTGTTATCAAACACCAGTGTGTTAGATGTAACAATGTACCCAATCAAATACAAACCTCATGGATCAAAGGGCACCTCAAACGCTTTAAAATAAATATTTATTTAACCCACAATATACTTATTAGCCTTTAAACCCATCACCCAATATAAAGAATCAGAAAATTATATCATTGGCTTTACGGTTTAGTCATTTCTATTTCCTTTTCTAGGATCTTTCCAAAAAATGGTGGGGAAAAAAATAAATGAATTAAGCAGTTTCAATCAAATTGAGTTGCTCAGCTCATGGTTTTCAAGAGAGTTAAGCCATGCTGCTAAATCCTTGTTTGCCCTTACATCTCAACATTAGCCTGAGGTGAAATACAGCCATAAAGGTGATCAAAAGTGACACTTTACCTGCAACCACCTGAAAACGAAGACTTATCATCACCATCCAAGACAAGATCATGGTGGCAGCCATCTCCTTGGAGCTCCTGATGCAGAAGGGCACCAGACTTTATAGGAGGATACGCTAAAGGGTGTAGCTCAGTAGTCCAATCTCTTGCTTCGGTATGTCAATACCACATTCCTCACTGCTCTCACTTCCCTAACTGCCATGCCCATATGTTTGATTTGTTAGTCAACATTTGCAGCTTCCTGGTACTGCAAGAAGGTAACACCTGACACCTGATTCAGGGAAAGCAGATATCAAAAGTGGTTGCAATACCTGCTATTTCTCCATCCCATCCCTCTTTGGCTGTGAAGTTCTGTTGTTGTCACTTATGCAACATGTCCCTTTCTTGGGTTTGAGCTGTATCTGAGCCAAAGCTGCTTTATATGTCAGTGTAGAAGAGCCTTCCTTTTTGTGACTGCACATGTGGAAGGGTAAGACTGTGGTGGGAAACAATCAAGGGACCTATAGGAACACTTCATACTGGCCTGGACCCCCTCAGGGAGATATATCCACCTGCTGCTGGGAGGGAATGACTCAGAGACAATCATCATGTCTCCAGTCCCTTGACATTGTTCAGGCATTAAGTCAAACAGAGAATCATTAAGGCTGGAATAGACCTTTAAAATCATCAAGTCCAAACACTAACCACTACACCATAACCCAAATCCACCATCCTGGTTCAATGTTTGATAACCCTTTTTGTGAGGAAATTTTTCCTATTATCCAATCTAAACATCCCCTGGCACAATCTAATGCCTTTTACTCTCACCCTGTTATCACACATAACTTACCATCATGTGTTTCTCAAATATAAGTTACTCATTAGTTAACTTTCTCAAGGTAGAAGAGTTTGGAACTAGAATGCTGAGTTGCCTTGAATTCCCTCCGATTGTTTTTATGTGTCTGTCCTAACAGATGTCACAAAAACATGCAGTAGACAGTGAGTATGTTCATCTCTTTCTGTTCTCCCCCTGTGCATCCTTCAATGTGCTCTGTCTTCACTGGGGCAGCAAAATTCAGTACGTTTAAACTCTACAAATCATCTACTGCAAATCTGAAACCCCCAAAGTAATCTTTTGGCTTTTGTCACAAACTCAAGCCAAAATTCAGAGGTCATACGCTGATCCCCATTAAACTGCACAAAGCTTCCCAGAGAACAGGGAGTCTAAGTCCAGGAGTAGAGACAAGTATAGAAAATAAAGGAAAATTCAAGCCAAATTCTCTATTTCTGAAGCTCTTAAGAACTTTGCAGATCCCTTGACTCAGTTCTCCCACTGGCATTTACAACATGTTCAAGGTAGCAGATAAATAATGGCATCAGTAGAAACTCTACAATGGATTTTTACAAAGATAAACAATCTCAGGTCATGGTCAGGTTCGAGTGCCCATCAAAGAACCCACATTTGCACAGCACTTTGAAATTTGGCAATGTTTGAACAGTGTATAAAACTGCAGAATCATAGAAATATTTAGCTTGGAAAGGACCTCTGGAGGCTGTTTGGTCCAACCCCCAATTCAAAGTAGCTTTATCTCCAAAGTTCAATCAATCAATCGATCTTCAAGATGTCTCAGAGTCCTAGTTACTCCCATACTGCAGAATTCTGCTTTTGTTTATCAAGACAAAATGTTTATCAAGACAAAATG
The DNA here is from genome assembly GCF_000695815.1 of Acanthisitta chloris. Lineage (NCBI taxonomy): Eukaryota > Metazoa > Chordata > Aves > Passeriformes > Acanthisittidae > Acanthisitta > Acanthisitta chloris. The sequence goes on from NW_008652375.1 coordinate 6,577, forward strand.
TGCAAAAACTTCTAGCAGATAGTTTGACACACTGGTTGTTCCTGCTGTTAGTTTTGGATGGGTTTGGATTTATTAATGATTGATAAATGTATTACTTCCCAGAAACTGAGAAACATGTTTCTCATGCTTCATGAACAATGCAACCATCCTGGACAGCCAGCACCCAAACTCAACCTCACAGCAGAGGAGAGCCAAAAGAAGATCAGAAGGAGAAAGGGAGCACAAACTTCATCACAAGAAGAGGGGAAAATGAAAGGATTAGTTTGTTAAACATACAAACAGTTCATTGGCTCTGTAAACATGGGTAGACTTTTCTTCTCATGATTTTGCAAGCCAGATGAAGGAAGTGGTCTTTTAGAGGGACTGAAGTAAGTAAGGGATGTGGCTTGGTAAACAAATTGGGGTAGCTGTTGCATACTCAGAGAGATAAAAGAAAAGCAAAAAGAGAATAAAAACATTGAAAACTCGACAAAAACTGTCAATATTTGAATGCAAAAAAAAAAGAACACACAAGACAACTCCAAATAGACCCCAATGGCAAGCATCACTGCATGGCAATCCTACTCCAGGACTGGCATTCACAGCATGCAGCCTAGCATCAAAGTTCCTCTGTCCTTGGATAAAAAGAGAGTGTGGTGGATTGACCTTGTCTGGCTGCAAGACACCCACCCAGTCACTCTCTCATTCCTCCTCTCCACAGGGCACAGGAGGAGAAAATACAGTGAAAAAGTTCATGGGTTGACATAAGGACAGGGAAGTCACTTACTGTCACATGGAAAACAGAATCAGCTTAGAAAAAATAATTTGATTGCCAATTAAAATAGACTTCAATAGCAAGAAACACCAACAACTTAAAACAACAGCTCCCTTGCTTCCTCTCTTCCTAGTTCAACTTCACTTCTTCATTCCACTCCTGTACCTCTTCCCTCCCTGAGTGACACAGAGGGACTAAGGGGAATGGGGGACTGTGGTCAGTACATAGCAGTTTGTCACTGCTGCTCTGTCCTCCTCACTCTCTTCCTATGCTCCATTGTGGGTCCTTCCCATGTGCTACAGTCCTTCAGGATAAACCTGCTCCAACATGAGCTCACCATGGCCACAGCATCTTCAGGAAATGTCTGCTTGCTCCAGCACAGGACCCTCTATGGACTGTGGGGCCACGTCAGGTCTGGCATGTGAAGCATCTCCTCCATCTCCATCTTCTCTAGCCTTGGTGTTGGCAGGGCTGTTTCACACACATTTTCTCCCTTGAATTCTCATTCCCTGTGTGGCATTTTATACTTTTGACCATAATTTCCGAGAGGTGCCACCAGTAAGGCTCAGCTATGCCCTGAGGTGGGACTGTTACAGAGCTCCCTGGAACACACCAAAGCACCAGAGATGCTGTGTCAGTGATCCAGACACTAGTTGGCACACATTGAAACTGTCCATTCCACTTCATGTACTGGATTACGTTTGCTTCATTTGCAGCAGTCACTACATGGTCCTTGATACTGCAGAACAAAAGAGCCTGTAGCAAAATAGTACTCTGATATTGACCTGTTTTTTGCACAAAATGACCTTTCTTCCCATCAGGTAGGATGGCTGATGGGGTGGGGGATTTTTTGTTGCCTCTTGGCTCATTTCACCTGAGCTGGAATGTGATGAGAATGTGTGCAAACATTAGCTTCAGTTTGGATCCATACTTGCTTTCAAAGTCAACTATGTGATGAAATGCTTGTCTTTTGGGTGGGAGGAAGGATGCAAACTGTTCACACATTTTTATTAACTGTTATTATCATTCAGATCCCACTAACTCCTTTGGATTCAACTGCTACCGTAACTTCTATGCCAGCATCAGTGGTGCTTCCCTAGGACAGGACAGAGCAAGGGCCAGAAAGCAGGTATTGATCACTCACCCCAAGCTGAGATAGCCTCCATGGCACACACCTTCCCTGCTCCCTGACTGCTCTTCCCATTTGCCCGCTTTCCTTGCACCTCAGTCCAAAGCTTTGTTTGCACAAGTATTACCAAAGCAAATTGTAAGGCAGGAATGGTTTCACTGCATAAGGAAATCAAGATTTATGATTAAGCTATGTTTGCTTGGATCAATGAAGATTAAATTATTAAGTCAGCCAGTGGAAACAGCTATGCTGCCTGGCCATGGGAATATTGGCTTCCCTCCTGATAGAGGTCTCCTGCCATTCCTCTGCAGCACTTACTTCCATTTCTAAGTGGCCATTAAGTTACTAATGTGCTCCCTAAGCACAGTGGTGCATCTGGCAATATGCAAACAAGAGAAAACAGTGTCAATTGACTTTCCCTGTAGAAGACTTGATGGCATTCCTCTGTCCCTGTCTTCTTCAGCTGCTTTGCTCAGCCGTGCAGCCCTTCCACTCATCCTCTACAGATCCCCTCAGCACCACCACAAGTTTTCTTCAGTTCACTCCCTGGTTTCCTTGTTATAAAGTTGTGGCTGTGTTCACTATGGATGTCTGAGATCCCATGCACAGCTGGAACAGAACCAGTTAAAGATCTTACTTGACTGCAATGTGCCAACAACAGAGAAGTCACAGCTGTGGACAACCACACAGACACCACAGTCCCCACTGCATGACTACATGGGGGTTTCCTCTCTTCATTCCTCTTATACACCCTCTTTCTCTTGGCCTGCTGTTCCTTTCTCAGCCCTCTCTTCTCTGCTCCGTTGCTGGCTCCCTCTTTCCCAAGAGGAATGGCATTCAGATCCACACTAGCAGCTCACAAGAGGACTCCATGCAGGAGAGCAGAGAGTGTTTGTCCAAGACATGTGCCTGGTGTGTTATGGGTGAAAGCATCCAGGTAAACAGGTGGGAACAGCTCTTCGTGAGAGGCAAGAGCAGTGTGAGGAAATAATCATGTTGATCTTATGATACTTAGGATCTATAACACATTCCTGAACAGTAACTGTACTCCAGTCAGGAGTAGGGTTGAAAAATGGGGAGAAAAAAGGCTCAACACAATTCAGGCTGAGTTCCACAAAAAATTTCATTTCAGTAACATGCTAAAGTATAAAAAAATTTCTATTCTGTACCTGTCATAGTGACGTGTTTCAAATAAAGTTGCTGGAAACTGAGCCAATTATTAACTAAAGCTTGAAGAACATCAGAGCCTAACAACACAGTTCCTTTGAGGAAGTGTAAGATTGCAACTGAAAAAAATGTTATTCACCAGCTCTGCTGTTATTGAACTGCTTTCCCATGCCTGCAAGAACTGTTGCATTGTTGAGGAGGGAAGAGGACTTGGGATTACCTGGGAAAGGTGCTAGGCAGATGGTGATGAAAGACAAAAAACTTGCACCTGGTCTCATTTTGAGCTCCTGTTTGTTGCACCTTATCTACCTCCAACTCCCTTCCCTCTCCCAAACCTCCCCTGACCCATCCCAGTGAATGAACACCAACCTCTTTGAATGCATCAAGATTTGTCTACCAAATGTCTGCATGAGATAACAGAGATCAAGCTCTTTCACCTTACAGTGAGGGGACAGTGCAGAGCAGGAACTCTTTGATCCCTGTTTATTTTCTGGTAGCAAACACCCCAATATTTTACACAGTGATTGGGGTGTAGCAAACACCCCAATATTTTACACAGTGTGTCAGAACACAAGATATTCCTTTATACGAACATACACTCGTCACTCCTTAAATCAATACACTCAGACATGCAGCTGGTAAAGGTAGATGAAGGCTCAATGGGAAAGGAAAAATAAATGAAAGATGTAATCTCTGAGAATATCCTTGTAGCCATGAAGCCTGAATAGCTAAGATTTACATGAACAGTTAGTGCAACAATGACATGACTTAGAACAAGGACTAGGACTGAGACTTGCTTTAGCCACAGCTGAAAGCTACTCCTGACCCTGCAGTTCTTTGTGCCTGGAACAATGCAGGTAGAAGCATGGAGACCTCTCCTACTCTGGCCAACTGATTGTCAAGTGTTTAGGTTGGTTTTCTGGGATGAGATAGATGGATTTGACCCCTTCTCACCTGGGCCATTTCTTGCTGAACAGACTAACTCTTAGGCTGTTTTAAGATGGGAACTACACATGCACAGAGAGAAAATAGCTTCCACTTTCCTATCTGTAAGTACCTTCATCCAGGCACTCACTATTAGCACCCACCATTTCAGCACTTTTAGGCAGTTTCTAACTGTCTGAGTCCCAATAACCAAATTTAAGCACCTCCAAGGTTGGTGGCAACTGATGCCAAGAAAAGATAGGGAAGAACAGTTCAGTTCCATCCGTCCTAGATCTCCCTTGAATCTTGCCTTATGTTTGTTGAACCAGCTTGACCTAGTACCCAATAAACCAGCAGAAGCTGAAAAAGATAAGAAGAGGCTTGTGGAATTAGGGTGGGTCTGAAACATTTTATTGCTTGCTGAAGACACAAAGGAAATAATTAGTAGAATCATCCGTTAAACCACAATCCCATAAAATTTCACTGAAAAGTAAAAATGTTACCATAAACTTAATGATAACCAGAAGCATTTGATAGAGACCACAGCTTGAAAATACAAGTTTTCGTGTAACTAAGAACTCCAGACCCCATGTTGATGCTGATGTTCACAACCTGTCACAAATTGCTTCACCCCCAAAATGACAAAACCTTTTGTTTTGCACTATATAGTTGAACACTGCTATCAAACAAATATTGACAATCTTCCCACGTAGTTTCTCTCCCACTGCATAAAAAACAGTGCTGTGTATTATTAGCACATACTTTTGCCTATAATTTTGGCTGTCTTCCTAAACAATCCATCCCACCTAGCTGTGACTTTAGGACAACAGTTTCATTAATTCAGCTGGTCTGATCACTGCGAGTTATATACTTAGCAGTTCTGCCTCCTTTTCCCAATATGACCTGTAATTGCGTCAAACACTTCTGCCATCCTGACAAAATAAATAAGACCACAGGCAGGCAAGAGAAATTCGAGGTCAAGGGCATTTATATTAAAAAGGAGAGAGACTGTATCCATAAAGTCATTTAAAAGACAAAAAGGAAATCACAAAAATGCCCTTCATGAGGGGAAAAGCTCTTTGAGCAACACAATCACATGGCTGAGCTCTGCAGTTGTACTCAGAGGCAAAACTGACTTCCAAACCAAATGCCAGAAATTTTCCCAGAGATGCTGAAGAGCTTACCAAAGCCATGGCTGGCCATCCATGCCTGAGTACCTGCTCTGAGGGACCAGCCATGGCTCCAGCCTGGCACCAATGCTCAGGGTGGACACAGCCCCAAGCTCTCCTCACTCCTGCACTGGCCTTCCATTGGAGGCTTGGGATAGGATCAAGGCACTTTTCTCTGCCTTAGATTTCTGTGCCACTTCCGATTCCTTGCTCTTCACAATCACTGCCCAGTATCTGGAAATAATTTTCTGTGACCATTGTTTTAACTAAACAGGCTATATTTCTTTGCTGAAGCAGACTCTCCTGGAAGCACAGTTTCCTTGCTGTGGCTGAGGTCTGGCAAGGGTCTGGCTCAGAAACAGAAAATCCCCTAGAGCAGATCCCAACCAGATTGCAAGACTGTGAGAACTGCAAACTCTATTTTATGGAAAACATACATGCAGCTAGTTACAATAATGAGGTGCTAGAGAAAACTTCGAAGAAAAATCCTCCTAGAAAAACCATGTTTCTTAGCAGCACCCAGCCCTGCTTGACCCCCCAAATCATAGAATTTAGGGGTTGGA
>NW_008652376.1:0-1339 GCF_000695815.1 Acanthisitta chloris
GGAATTTTGGGGAATATTATGGAGTTTCAGGGACTTTTATGGAGTTTTAGGGAATTTTTTGGGAATTTTGAGGAATTTTGTGGAATTTTAGGGAATTCTGGGGAAGTTTCAGGAATTTTTGGGAATTTTAGGTAATTTCAGAGTATATTTGTGAATTTTGGGCAATTTTGGTGAATTTCAGGCAATTTTGGTTAATTTTTAGGAATTTTTGGGAATTTTTAGGTATTTTCCTGAATTTTGTTGAATTTTGTTGAATTTTAGGGAATTTTACAGAATTTTCAGGAATTTCACTGAATTTTGTGGAGTTTTGTGGAATTTTACGGCACTTTGGGGTATTTTCAGGAATTTGAAGGAATTCTTGGGAATTTTAGGGAATTTTGGGGAACTTTGGGGACTTTTGGGGAATTTTATGGAGTTTTAGGGAATTTTGAGGAATTTTAGGGAATTTTGGGGTATTTTGTGGAATTTTGTGGAATTGGTAGGAATTTTTTGGAATTTTGTGGCATTTTCAGGGATTTTGGGGAATTTTCCAGAATTTTAGGGACTTTCGGGGAATATTTGGGAATGTTGGGGCATTTTGGGGAATTTTCAGGAATTTTAGGTAATTTTGGGGAATTATAGGCAATTTTAGGGAATTTTAGGGAGTTTAAGGTAATTGTAGGCAATTTTTGGGAATTTTGGGGAATATTCAGGAATTTTTGTGGTTTACATGGTAATTTTAGGGCAATTGGGGAATTTTGCAGAATTTTAGTGAATTTTTGGGAATTTTAGGGGATTTAAGAGCATTTTGGGGAATTTTTGGGACTTTTAGGGAATTTTTTCAGAATTTCCAGGAATCTTACAGAATTTTGGGGAATTCTAGGGAATTTTATGGCATTTTGGAGAATTTTCAAGAAGTGTAAGGAATTTTGGGGTATTTTTGGGTATTTTTCCAGAAATTCAGGTAGGTTTTGGGAATTCTGGAAATGTCAGGGAATTTTCAGGAATTTTAGAGAATTTTGGGGACTTTTAGTGAATTTTGGGCATTTTGGGGAATTTGCCAGAATTTTAGGGCATTTTGGGGAATATTGGGGAATCCTAGGGAATTTTGGGGAGTTTTCTGGATTTTTTTGAATTTTAGGGAAGTTTCAGGAATTTTTGGGAATTTTGTGGAATGTTGGGGAATTTTAGGGGATTTTCAGGAATTTTTCAGGATTTTTTTTGAGTTTAAGGGAATCTTTTGGTACTTTGTGGAATTTTAGAGAATATATAGGAGTTTCTGGGAATTTTGCAAAATTTTCAGGAATTTTGGGAATTTTTTGGGAATCTTAGAGAATTTTGTGGAATTTTTGGGAATTTT
>NW_008652377.1:0-811 GCF_000695815.1 Acanthisitta chloris
AATTAATATGATATTTATTATATATATTCATATTATATTATGTATAAATTCATATTTAATTCATGAGGAGACATGTATTTTAAAAGTGTGTTATCTGAATCATGAAATGTATTCCAATGTCAATGCAAAACATCTGATGTTTCTAAGGGATTAAGATCAGACACTAAGATGCTCATTGGGCTTTTCCATGTTGAGTTGAATCCTGGCTGGCCATCGCAAACTGTGATGGGTCAGCCCTGGCCTGTTTCCTACAAATAATTTTTGCTTCCAAGTGGTATCAGTGACTGATGCAGATAAACCTGCCCTGACTGATCCACCAGTGTTCAGTAGAAACCTCAAAAGACCTGTAGGGTTTTAAGAACTGTTGTTGTTCTGCATTTCTTCACAGAAAACTGAAGGTGGTTCACCACTTCACTATTGCAGAAAGAACCACTGTTGAGGAATGATAAGAGTAATCTTTTACACAGACTCCCACTCAGCCCCAGAAAGAGCTTTGCAGCTTTCCCCATTATTAAAAGTGTAAGAGAAGCTCCTGTTATGAATGATGATCTAAAAATGGAGCTAGGAAAAGAAATGGAAAATGCAAACTTCTAAAACAGTGATTAAAAAGTTAAATACTTGAAGAATGAAATATTTTATTTACAAAAGCAGCCTTGACACAGGCTGAGGCTCCTCATCCTATAAATTTCTTTTAATACCACATTTTCCTACATGCACAACAGCCTCCACCACTCACAGTGACACTCTTCCTCCTCTCTTCAGGTTCAGGAAGACAATGCCATACAGGACTCAGACCTTGCAGGGAGTGGTG
>NW_008652377.1:842-2053 GCF_000695815.1 Acanthisitta chloris
CAAAGGAAAAAAACCTATGCATTTCAGCTACAAAATCTGACAAGGCAACAAAGCAGCATTCCTAAATCAATGTATTTCTGGGTTTGAAAATAACCCAAAAGACCTCCCTCACCAGGAAATGGAATTTGTTAAAAAGTTTTGTTCTAGAAAACAACTTTAAAAAAATGTGTAAAAAAAATTTTCTAGTCCAAAGACATTGGCAAGAAAAGTTTTCCCGATCTGCACCTAAAAATATTTAGCTGCCAAAAATTCAACATAAACTTCATCTTCTTTTCAAGATTTAATGTATTTACTCTAAAAATTCTTAAAGAAGACTTATTCTTTTTAATTTCATAAGACACCAGCAAAACAATTTTTTTACAAACAAATATATTTTTTTATTTTACTTATACCACCAAAATATCAGGGTTTGTGTTGAAAGTCAGCAGGATTCAAAATATGTCAAGGACTGCTGCTACACAACACCTCTGTCTCCACACCATAGGCAGAATCAGAAAAGCCAGGAAAGGTTGCTGTCACCAGCTGATCTCAGCTCTCTTAAAAATCCTTCCAGAGCTTCATCTTCATACTTCAGTTGTGCTCTTGCACAGGCTCCTGCGTGACAAGTACATCTGCACAGAAAGTAGGGCAAAAAGGAGGAATCAAGCACATTGGATGCAGATGGGATTCATAGGTGATCTCTGGTCCCCAACATGGCAATCTATATAACAGGAGAATCAAAAGCAGTAAAGAAGATGTTAAGATTGTAATTACAACTATTTCCCACAGTAGTAGGAAAATTAATGTCTAAAGGCAAGTAAGAGATTGGGATTATTTTTTTTAATGTTTAGTTGGGTGATTAAGCCCACACAAGCACCTCAGTGTGGCTCAGCCCAAATACTATTTGGTTGTCTTTAGGAGAAATGAAATTAGAGACGTGAGCTTTGAATCAAAATCTAAAGTATTGCTTGATCCAATTAGACCATTGTTTTCCACTAAGGCTATTGCACTGCTTTTATTAACCCTTTTCTATATATGTTTACTGTTAAATGGGAATGCTGCCTAAAAATGGCAAGTTCAAATATCAAGTTTTCAACACATGGAAATGAACCCCAGTGCCATTTTCTGTGGCCATTACCTTTTGCCTCTCCCCACTTTCCCACATCCAACCAACACTGGCTTCAGTCCTCGGGATTTCTCTGGCAACTGTAGGTACACCTCAGACAGACATC
>NW_008652377.1:2073-5762 GCF_000695815.1 Acanthisitta chloris
TGTGAAGTACTTTGGAGAAATCATACCTATCACAGCTATTTCTCCCTCTGACTGAAAAGGTCGTCGAAGAAACTAGCTCAGGTAGCTCCCTTCAACATACCAATGTTTCAAGATAAGTGACTTAAATACCACCCCTTTAGCCTGCCCTTCCTGCAGAATTTACACTTTAGCCCCGAGATGAGTTGCCCAGCTGCAGTGCAGCACCTTTGAGTAGTGGCTGGCATATATTACCTTTGTACTCTGGATTATTTCAAATTTATTTCCACTCCAACCAAATAGATCTCCAAATAGGTTCATTGCAGGAGCTTTAAAATTTATCTTTTTAGAGTGTTCCAAGTGGTAGATCAGATTCATCAAACACACTGACTTGGAAGGGCACTTACATGCACCATGCAGATGATTAAGAAAGGTGAGTCAGTGTCCATTTCTTAAAGGGATTTCTTAAGCTTGTGATTGCAAACAATAGTTTTTAATTGTTTCTTTTTGATTATGAGTTATAATTAAAAACAAGAAATTCCTACATGTGTATGTATAGACCTATCTAGGGAGGCACATTTTTCCTCTTTGTGTTCCTACTAGAGCTTACACAAGATGTGTCCTTCTTCCTACATCAGGCACACTCATAAAAAACGAGTGTAGCCATAAGAATCTCTGTGTCCAGAAGATTTTTTTGCATATGACATTTTAATCCAACCTCCCAACTCCACAAATCTCATTTAGCTTTCCAGAACTTCTTATGGAGATTGCTAGCACTAACCCCAGGGAGTTCATGTGTGATTGTGATGGTTCAACCAGGTGCCACCCAGTTGCTCTCTCACTGCCTCTCCTCAGCAGGGCAGGGGGAGATTTAAAGATTAAAAATATCATGTTTTGAGATAAAATCAGGGAGATCATTTTCCAGTTACAGTCACATAATAAACCAGACTCAATTTGGGAGAAAATAATTTAATTCATTGCCAATTGAAAAATATGGTAGGATAGTGAGAAACAAGAGTAAAGCTAAAAACACCTTTCCCCTCACTCCCCTTCTTCCAGGCTCAACTTCACTCCTTCATTCCTGATTCTTCTGCTTCCTCCTAAAAACAGCTCTATTAGCAGTCTTAGGAAGCATTTGACTGCCTCTCAATGAATGCCTTTTGCATTTCAAATTCATAAGTCTCATGTATTCCACTTCAAGACAGTTCTTGACAGTTTGACTCATGCTGAATAGTACTTTCTCTCAGCTACATTAGCAGGCCTGCTTGAGTAAGCTTTTGGTGAACAGTAAATGTTGCCTTGTAAACTGAGGTTTCACATGAGAGAAAAGCAGTAAATACAGATTTGAACTGTACCACTCTTTTTCTCACTTCAAATGAATACAACTACAGCAGGGGAAAAAAAGAAACAGATTCCTACAGTTTGAAGATGAGATTCCCATTAACCTCTTAATGAACTGCATCCTGAGGTCTGTCAGTAGCATCACACACACATCTCCATTATCCACCATGAAAGACCAAATGGAGAATGGGGGAGAGAATTGATTTCCTGTCCATGGAGTGGCATCTCCAGCACAAGTCAATGTTATCTGGAGCACTAAAGTGGAGCAGGGCACTTTAGGATAAAGGCTTAATGCTCTCTCTGCTCACATAAATACTTTCAGATAAAATAAATTGGATTTAAATAACATTCCAGCTGTGACACCAACTGACAAGAGTCAGGGTGTGCCTAAGATAAAGCCACATCCTTTCCCCTCTGCAAAAAATAAAGGAAAGAAAAGGCCCTGTTCAAATTAAGACAGATACTTCAGCTTAATCTGTGAGTTATTTATCACCCCATGAGCCTTGTGTCCAGATCCACACAGGCATGTGAAGGCAGGAGGTAGATTTACTGGAAGAGTCATGTAGCATTTTGTTGAACATCAGCTCTTCCTTCAAAGACATTGCCATAGATACCAGTTCAGCAAGATACCTGAGCAAGCTCTTCAGATACTCTGCTGTGAGCAGACTTTATGAAACCATGCTCACTGCCTAGTTTTGACTAGGGAGATGGGCTCTACTTCCTTGAGGTTTGCCCCTTCCGTTGCTTCCCTGGCAGGACCACTGCATTTCTCTTCCTGCTGCCCATTTCACTCAGACATCTCTGTGTGGGTCCAGTTCCTGTTGGCAAAATTCCCAGCTGGTTTTACTTGAGTTTTTGTCTTAAAAAGAAGGAACAGATCCCCAGTTCATACCCCTGCATCATCTGGAAAATGTCAAATTGTTGTTCGCTAAGAATTTGCACAAGGGAAGATTTTATTAAGCTGAAATGAGGAAAAGGAAGAACACATCAATTTGTTCCCCAAACTTACCATGGATATTGGCTCAATGTTAAGAAATTCTGCCAGCCTTGACCTCATAGAACAAGAAAGGAAAACTCAATAGATGTAGCAGGTAGGAGTAACTTTAAAAACATGGGGATAGAGAGGACTCTGCTTTGAAAATGGTTTTATGAACAAATACCAAGGATGCAGGCAGCCAGAGGTAGGAGGAATTGCTCTATATAGTGTAGTACATACCTATCAAAATAATTCAGCACAAATAAGGATCTGACTTAGATATGATAATAAGTCATTTTCAGTAATTCCCGTAGGTTGTCCCTGACAGCTCTCCAGGGAAAGACTGATTCAGGAGAATGTCTGAGCACATGTATAACTCTCAGCAGGTGCTTAGTCCTGTTGACAAGTATACAACTAAATTGCTTTAATGAATTGGGATTCTGTAGCTGTGTGAAATAAATAGGGAATGCTCATAACCAGTGAGCATTACAGCAAATAAACCCTGAAACAACCCAGACAATTTGTCAGACTTCTCTCATATTTGAAAGGTAACATTAAAGGCATAAACTCTATTGCTGCAAGATAAATGCTCCATTTCTAAGACTACATCCTGACTCTGTCAAGTCAACATGAAAAATGGGTGCAGACAAAAAATAAAACAGAAGGAGGGACTTGAGACAAATTGCAATTGTATAATATCTCAACTAAGTACTTAGTGACTCAGAGTTGCCGCTGTTTCACAACATTAACAAAGGTTCCACTCAAATATTTTTAAAGCAAATGTGTTCATGTTTTTTCCTTTTATCAATGGGAAAAAAATACAGGCCAAATCACAAAGATAACATTTCTTTTAAAGGTCAATTTTTTTCCTGGAACGTGAAAAACAGCAAACCCTTTCACAACAAATAGATTATGGACAGTCCGGCTTTATACAGTGCCTTTCACCCCAAGTCCATGACTTTCCAGAGTTCAGAAAATACACCTGAAATATAAATTTTAAATATTAGTATAAATAGTATCAACACACATGACTGTTAAGGTGCCAAATGTCTACAGCATGTTAATAAATGGCTTTCAGCCACTTTGGTACAGACTGAAATAAGTAAACTTAAATTCACCAAGGAAATATAAAAATTTATAGAAAACAGGTCTATAAACTCAGACTAAAAGGACAGCCAAGGATATTAAAAGGGCTAGGGTCACATGTTCTCCCAATAAACCATCTTCTCTGCCACTGCTGGAGATGTAATACTAGACTAGAATGACCACTGGTGTAAACAGTATGGTGTTCCTGACATTATCATTTATAACTATTCATGGTTAATTAAGCCTAGAAAAACAATTCCATGTTCCTGAAACCTCTGTCTTCAAGAGTTTGTATATTCCCTGGTAGGGA
>NW_008652377.1:5779-12549 GCF_000695815.1 Acanthisitta chloris
ACACTGGGATGTCTAAGATTTCAGTCCAAGTTTTGTAAACACTTCAACATGTGGAGTTCTGCTGAATCTCCAGTGTTTATGCAACCCCTTTCAAAATTTCACATACCTCATCAGCTTTCTGGCAAACATATTCCTGTTTTGCTAAGTCATCTTTTGCAGACCTCTCAGGACCAATCTACAGATTACCATGTGCCTCAGTTTGAAAAAAAAGCAAATCTTGGGAGAATGAGGCTCAAAACCTGACCCTCTGGGCAAATTGCAGTTCACGAGTGAGACACCAGACATCTGAATACAGCTACTTATTTGTGAGCCAGCAATTCCGTTATAGTCACTGGAGATATCAGTTCAGTTGCCTAAACTTTGGGGGGTTCTGCCATCAGATATGCCTGTATCTGGGCCATGTGAGCTTGGAGAGTCAACACAATGTTATAGGAGACCTGTATTGGAACAACAGATGGAGGCCAGACAAAGTCAAGATGCTCAAGGGCATCTCAAACAATACCTAATGCCTAAAACAACTGAGTGACACCTCTGGTCAATTTAGAGAACAGTTTACCTGACCATGTAGGAGACAGATACTGGCTAAGTAGCTGAATAATGCCTGAAAGTTTAATGACAGAGTTGAGTCAGCTCGTGATTCAGATGCCTGAGCAAAAGTGTGTGGTGTCATTGAAGTTGTCACAGGGTGTCCAAGACAACCACATGGGGCTGATGGACAGATCTGTGTCTACCCAGAATACCAGTCATGCACCAAGGGTACCCTGGATATCTCTAACATGCTTAGAACCCTATGAAGAAGCAACTGACTCTTGCTTTCAGTCTCCTATAACATGAGTTGGACATTTCACTAACAAACACGCACCAAAGTATGAAATAGTTTCATATTCAGAAGAAACCTGCCCAGAAAGTCCCTTCTTGGAGATGAATACACATCCAAAGAAAACTACAATTGTGACTCACATGTCTTGGATAATGTGTTCAGCTCTAGTGTTCCAAATGTAACATGTTTCTTCACAATATATTTTAAATGTACCGATTACAGACAGTAAAGCAGTCTCCATCTCACAAAGGCAAGGTACTTTGGCAGCATCAAATGGTAAATAAGATGGGGCACTGGGACTTTGGGAGGGAGATAACACCTACATGGCAGATTTCCCATGCATATAGAAGAATGCATGTATATTTATCAATAGTATCTAATCACTCTGGTTGATTGCACTGGGTTAGTGCACTGCACCTTTGCTTTAAATCTGTTCTGCCACTATGGCAGTAAACTGTCACTGCAGTTCCTATACACGATTTAGTTACAGCCACATATTTCAGCATAATTTCAGTAGAAGATTTAATGCCAAATTCTGTCATAGGAGGTCAAGACTATATCCACAAGTTACAATCCAAGGCCCAGCCTTTACCATATGAAGTATCATTCAGAGTATGATCAGTTTAAAAAAGATAGCCACTCTTCACAGCCTTGTCCTTTTTCATTGGTTCCACTGACTGTGACTGCATAGTTGAAGGCTCAGTTGTCCTGATTTTGTTTTGCACCTCTCTGCTTCCATTAGCTGCTTCTCCAAAGAGAAACAACTTAGGCTACCACAGCAATAGTTTTTGTTTTGCATCCATTTTCAGCTGTAGAAATACTGTCTGTGGAAAACGAGTTTTCTGTCAAAGAAGATGAACACTGCACACTGTATTCCAGCATCTTTAAAACAGGCCACAATTCCTGATGGTCTCAGTCTCTCCCTTTTCGTGGCATTGTTCCATGGGAAGAGAAACAGAGGGAAGATTGACCTTGAGAGGCTCCAAATGCAAGAGTGTTTGTAGAAAAGGAGCAGTTGCTTATTATGACTTTTCTGATCTGTTGGAGAAGAGCACACGGTCAGAACAAGAGAATTCTAGCCAGGCAATAAATATGGAGTGAAAAAATACATTAACACACTCACTTACCACACACAATGTCACATAAATCACATGGAATACCATTCTCTCTAGCTGAACTGTAACAGAGTGTGGTGAGTTTAGCCTTCTAGTCATTAAGACTGTTTGCATGTCTAAGAGCTTGTTAAGAGCTGAAACGTGAGGTTAACCCCTTTTCTACAACGACCTGTGCTGAAAGCAGCAACAGCCATATTTTTACCCAGTGCCAGGCAAAGAGTTGCAGACAAGACATATTTAAAAGCTGAGCTCTCATTTGCACATCATACCCTTTTTTCAAGATTGATTTCTTCCTATACAATAATTTATGTAGGCTGTATTTATTCTTCTTGCATATAGAAACTCAGCACCAAGACTCTGCAAACACTGCTTGTTTCTGACCTTAGAAGGAAGTAAGAGCCAGTGGGCTTAAGAAAGTCAGAAAGGTTCCCATGCTGGTGCTTGGTAGTGACTGCAATCACCAAGAAACATTGTGTATACTCAGATGTCTAATCTGCAATTTCACGGTGTTGTCTGACTTGCCTTCTGATTATGGTTCCAGCCAGAATCATTTCATTTACAATTGCAATTATTTTATGCTTTGAATTCTCCTTCCTTTTTTTTCACTCCACTGAACATGTCAAGTCTCATGATCATTCTTTCTTTGAACAGAGAAAGAATGGCTGAAGCTTCCTTCTTCCTGACCTCTCCACTATAGCTTTATACCCTGTCTGTAAAGCATCCTTATGCTACATCAACAGACACTTCCCATCTTAAAAACTAAAATCATAAAACTCCTCCTACTAGTGTCAATGAGCCATGAGATCACTCTCTAAAGTTTGTTAGTGATATATATGTCTATTACAAATGAGAAGTAATGCCCTAGAGCATCTTCTTATTCTAGGAATGCTAACCTTCCCTCCACAGTTGTTAAATCCTACTAAGCCACCAACACCATCTGCCACATATGGTTTTGTTTCTGTCTTCTCAAAGGGGAATTTTTGAAAAAGTCACCTGAAATTAAGTAAGTTCTTTCTTATGTTCAGTGCCAGTATAAAAGCCAAAGAAAAGCAATAGAACTAGGAGTAAGATAAGATTAAATTTGCTTTAGTGACCTTTTTCCCAAGGGCAAAGGGAAGTTGAGAGGAAAACGAGTTCTGGCAATTCATTTTGGCTTGCACCCTACTCTGGAAGCCCTTATTTATACATAACCTGAATTTCTGGAAGGCTACAGAAGTGTGCAGTTAAGTGCACAAAGATACACTCAGAATAAAACCATAGACTACCACTTCCCACTAAGAATCATGAAGCCTCTGCTTTCTGATGTTCTGCATCTCCAACCTGCACCAATGGAATTCCAGTTTGCATTCCCAAAGCATAATCCTACTCTTTCTTAAACATAAATTATGCTGGGATGAGTTATTATTACACAAATGAATGAGGCTTCCAGGAATATGTCTTAAAAAGTCATAGTAACTATATTATGGTCCATGTAAAATACCATGCTATTTAGTGATAGACCATAATCCTCATGCCAAATCATTATGGTCTATCATATCAATAGAGCTTTAAAACCTCAGGAACAGAGAGACCACAATGGTTTCCCTGGAGCCAGTCTGTAGTACTGCAAAATACAGCTGTTACATGGAGACAACTTCAGGCCAGATATTCATAATTACTGAATTTTTTTTACAAGAAATCACTGAAAAATTATAGTAAGCATCCTTGTGAAAGCATTACTGCATATTTTTATATAAACACATCACTGCATTAGTCTACCTCATAGAACAGTGGGACTTCAGGCACATAAAATCCAAGGGATATCTTCCTATGCCATTCTTTTGCATAGGTGTCCAGATTATAATGGAAAGCAGTTTCCCCTGCAAGTCAAAAATCTGGGTGCCAATTTTGATACTTGGCAAGATTTCATGGCACAGCTTTATTAAGTGTTGTAAGTGCTTGTTTATTCTAAGGGATGAGGACAGCTTGAATTTTGCAAGGCAAAACTGTCCAGTGTGCAACCACTGTGAGTCTGGCAATTTACATGTCACCTGTACTTTAAAAAAAGAAATGTGCTGGTTAAATCTGATGATTGATCACTCTATGCAGATGCTTAGATCAGTAAAATAAAACCATAAAATTCATATATTTTTGTCACAGAAATCACAACAGCTGTATGTTACTCTTCGCTACAATACAGCAAAGAGCAACATACAGCTTCTTAACTTGAACACAGTTGTATATATGTGTTAATATATGCAATGCTGAAGGCTTAAATTCACCTTGACCATTGATCCATCAGAAACAGAACACACAATTTAAGACTTCTTTTTCCCTAGGCAATTCATTGTTGTTACTCTTCAAGTGTTTATTACACAAACGTCACGTGCCGCTGCCTCCTAGCACTTCAATATTCCTTCTATCTCGTAATGATTTCTCCATATTTCTGGTGACTACAGTCCTTGTGATTATGCCAGGAGCACGTCTTGCAGTGACACACCCTGGCTAGGCTTTGTTTTGCAAGAAATTTATTTCCTCATTTTACAGCCTTATGCATCATTCCTCATTTTACAAGCAGAGTGGAGACCCCCACGAAGATGAGATGGGCACCTCAGGAGGCTTTCCAAATGAGGAGTGTTGGCAAATAAATAAATCACTCTGGAGCTTGGAGATTTGCTTTACAGATACACGAGTACACATACACATGCTCACAGTTCCTCCTTCCATCTAAGGCTTTCTTTGTTCTCCATGATTTCTCAGGGGGTGCAGTATATTATTCAGTTCCTACCCAGGCTTTTCACCCACTAAATCACTGGAAGTTGTTTTCTCTTGACCTTTAGGAACCTCACAAAAAGTGACTCCTTCCTTTATTTCCTTGGTAGGTCTAGAGGGTTTTTTACTGTTCACAAGCAAAGACAGGAGCATACAGTAATGAATAGAAAACAAAGAAAGGCAACTTCCACCATTAAAAAAAACCCCACAGCTTTTACTGTCATTACAAAGGAAAACCTTTCAGTTTGTTCATACTTAATGTGTTAGTTTAGACCCGTTTTCCTAAACTCAGTTCTTCCATATCTACATACTTTACCCAGAAAAATGGCAATGAGCTCCCATGTTCCTCAAAAGAAAGCGACACACACACCTAGTGATTTCCTTCCACGTGGGCTGCATAACTCAGGGATCACAACCCCATCACAGCCCTATCTCCTAACAGAGATATTGAACTTGTGTCTTCCTGAGCATGACAGAGGTGCTGGACCCTGAGCTAAAGCTTGTCTGACACCACACTAGACTATGAATAAGGGTCTATAATATCCAAAAGGAAGAAAATACCACTTATTTCTCATAGTGCAATTGCCTCAGGGTGCCTAAGGAAGTCAGCAAACACTTTTTACCTGGAGCACAAGCACAGTGTAGGATTCCTTCCAAAGAACACTGTGGAGCCTAAAAGCACTAACTAGATCCTCAAAAGGAAACCCTTCAAACTTCCTGGATCTATCCATGACTGCTAAAAACCATCCTTTCTTGGACAGGAGAAACCCCAAACTGCTGGCCATGAGAAGTGAGGAGGATAAACTATGGAAAAAATCACATAAAAGAACAGTCAGGGGCTTACTTTCTCTAGTGCAGCAGCTGCTTTTGTCATCAAAGGTGGTGGGAGATACATATTCCATGTTATTTTAAATCCTGTCACTGCCAGCAAAATCCCAAAACATTAAAATCAAGTTATGGTTGGTAAGTAGAGGCAAAGTTTCAGTTACTTACCTTTTGAAGACTTTTAACAGAATATTTTCTACTTCAGCTGTGAAATCCCAATTTATTTTATCAAAAACAATACAAGAAGTTTATTTATGTAACATAAGATTTTCTTCCAAAGATTTCAGAACCAAAATATTCTTCTTCTTAGCTATTTTTACTAAAAGAATAATTGCTAGTATTTTATTATGTTTATTCAACTAATAACTTATAAAGACCTCAGAGAAAAAAATTATATCCACAAGAACAAAAAGTCTGTGAATTTTTTGTCAGGGATCTTTTTCTTCCTGATTGTATTTCTTGGTCCATTAAAGGTTTTCACACTGGCTGGCTTACCATAATTCCTGTCTTCATTTTCATACTTTGGTTTGTTTAGTGATCATGTGCTTCCCATTTTCTGAAATATGATTAATGAGTGAAAAGTATTGCTTTCATACTACAGCATACATCATTTGAACCACAAATATATAAAAATATCGCTGACCAAGATCTCAGACAGATTCTACAGCTAATCAGCCTCTCCCTGCCCTGGAGGTGGGCCCAAACCAAAATCACAGCTTCAGACAATATGAGACTTTTGGAAACCTGTGATGCAGAGTTGAGCACCAGCATTTAAATTCATTTCTAATTAGAACAACCTGGACTTACAATGCAAATATAGTGTCTATTCTGCATCTATGCTGTGCAGAGTCAATTGCAAAACTCTCACTGACCAGCAGGATCCAGGATCATCGTCAGAATGGAATCAGCAGAAATAGTTACATATTTGTGCTTGTTTTCATTTAAGTGAAAACCTGCTCTCCTTGCAACAATTCAAATCATTTCTGTTTCCTTGCAAAGTAAAAAATTTTGAATACATAGTCAGTCCTGTAGTTCTTAATCCACAAATAGTAGCAATATTAAAAACCAGCAGCTTCCTTTTACCTCACTAACATTTTCCTTCAACTTCTGCATGAGGCTTTTTTCGTTTCTTCTGAGCTCTAGAAAATCCCTTGGCATTTTCTATCTCAAACACGCCCTATAACAAGCTGCATGGATATGAGCATGCTTATAGCCATGCAGTCATCTCCACACTGATTTTGTTAGTCTGCTGTAGCTGC
>NW_008652377.1:12576-20424 GCF_000695815.1 Acanthisitta chloris
AAAGCCTCAGATGCATTTAGTTGTTAACACTCAGTGCCCACATTTATTTCAGTCCATATCCCAATGTCTGGGAGATGGGTCTATCACACCACTGAATTCCCATTCTCTTTCCAGGCTTCTCAGTCTTAACAGTATACCCCAAATAAGCAGATTTTACCCATTCTTTTAAGAAGCCCACAGTGTATATGGAAAATATACATAATTTTCCAGTATGAAAATGTCCCAGCACACAAGCCAAGAAATGTACATCTTGAAGCCTTAAAAGATTAAATCTGTTTTGGCAGTTACTGTAAATACAAAGGAATTCCACAAAATTTATAACCGCAGTGCAGTTTAACAAGCCTTCAGGTTAATATCATGTTCCCTCCTTTCAGTTCAGACTGTGTGATCCTTCTAAGAGGGATAAATGATTTGCAAAAATTCTGTAGTAAAATTACAATTGCTCACAAACCAAGTGATAAGCATGGTATTACTAACTGTAATGCATCGATGGAAAGTTTTTTGTACTTGAGGTTTGAAAGTCTTCATGAAATTATATCAGTTTCACTAATCATTTTCACATTCTGAATGTTGAGGTTAGGGAGAACACATCTGACCAAAAATTCACATGTATGAATTCTGCAAGAGACTGCAAAAGGAAGAGGAGGTTGTGCCCTCAAACACCACATGGAAAGTTGGTTGAATTGAGTAGAATAGTAACGATATAGTATATCAGGCTTTACAGTCTTATGGAGGGAAATAGCATCTTCCCTTTGGGGAAACTGGAGTTCTGTAAAGGTGGAACACCTCCTGACACCATGGTTTAAATTAACTTCCTGCAAACCCACTGTGTCCAGTGTTACACCAGTAACAGTGCTGGAAGAGTTCAGAACCAAAGACACTGTAAGTGAGAGAAGAATGAGATTTAGTGCTGATGAGACTAAACCAGTGGCTGATATTCCACAGGGAAAATCCATTTTGGCATGTGCTATTGGAATAGGCAGTCATGACAACAGTGAATTTATGGCAAATTTTAAAGACATCTAACACACTTGCCAAGTATTGCAGCACAGGGGTTTGCAGCTAAATTCAAGATACAATTTTTTTGGCAAAAACAAGTGTAAAAATTTCTCAATAATTATGACAGTTTCTTTCAGCATTTCTAATTAGCCTTTTTTAACCCTTTATTGTTGAATATTGCTTTAATTGCAACAGTAACCTAAAACTTTTTCACAGGTTTTTGAAGAAGAGAAAAACAGGAGGATTTTTACGTACTCCATATTTGCCTTACTCCATATATTTGTTAAAAAAAAAACCCTAAACAAAACCACCACAAAATCAAACCAAGCAAAATCAAAAAAACCTAAAAAGGTATGGGCACAGCAATGAGAATAGAAAAAAAAAACAATTTATTTTCATTATCACCAATCAAAATTCAATCATTCACACATCTCAGTCAACAGCAAGATTATCACTTAGGAACTTAGTTGATCCAGAGTCAAATGTCAAAGCAGAACCAGAAGTATAGCAGTGGCCCTAAGTAATTTTAATTGGGATAACTCAATTGTTAGCATTATACACATAGTGAAGAAATTGTCTTTAAAAGAAAAATATTTAGAAAATATAATTAGCTTTAGGAAACTGAGTTCCTTTGGTATTTTAAAATACTGATTTCAGCAAAGGTACAATCAAGCTTAATTAATACAGGTTGGAAATATTCCACTCCTTCCAGGTATATCACAGCAGGAAACAAAACAAAACAAACAAAAATCAACCAACCAGCCAAACAGGAAAAAAAATACCACCAAAAACCCCACAACACCTCAGGCACTACCTCAAATTGGAAGGAAGAGGGGAAGCATTGCAAAGTCAGGAAATTGTAACTTTTCAAGTTCAAATTTGCCTCCTAGTGCCTACATCTCATTAAATAGCTTTTGGGTTTAGATCATTGTAAATTCAACATCAACTCATGCAGGATAGAAGTGCTTTAAAAACTTTGCATACTACATACTGTTAACACATTTTCAAAAACACTAGCACATAACAACAGCAACTTCTAATTCAGCCTCAATGGTTAGACCAGCCGACTTTTACTTATTTTGTTCAACTGTGTCAATCAATAATTTTCCCAGGATAATGTGGATTGCTTTGTTGAAATCAATGGACTTGTTCACCATAAGCAAGGGCTCCTGCGTGGCAACATCGCTAGAAAGGCACAAGGTACTCAAGGTAGAAAATACCTTTACCAAGATCCCTGCAAGAAAATGAAATGGCATGTTACTTTCTTGGGTAGTCTTTCTGGGCACCTGAACTTGTGGTGGAGAAAGGGTAATGAGTTTGAAGCACAAGCTAATGCCTTTTGTAATTTTTCTCTTGGGACATCAAAGCTGCATATATATCCCTGGGTCTAAACTTTCCTTTCAGGTAATGATTTTTAACTAAGTCTTTTGCACTAGTCTAATGCCTGTAAGAAAATCTGCTCTACTACATCATCGGTAAACAGGAGGGGAAATTTACTCCTCAGCTCTGTCTTCCCTCTCTTTTTCCCAGATCCTGCTTGTAACTCCCATTGACCTCTCCTGGCCCTGAGATGTCTCCTTGCTCCCATCTGTGAGTTTGCGCAGCAGCTATGAAGGCATGGACGTTATCCAAAGGTTGTCTGTGGGTGCAAGCTACCGATGACTTCTTCTCAATGGCAGGCCCTTTTGAAGAAGGGGAATTATGTGAGGGCTGGGTCATCTGCAGTGTCTGATCCACACTCTGGTGAAGTCAAGGATCTTTGATTTCCTGTCTGATGGCTATAGGTCTCCAAAATACTTTTATCTGCCTCTCTGTTAGTTCATGCCAATGCTGCATCTTTGATGCATACATAGTGACTGTCTGCAGGTTGGAAAACAGAGGATTTGGGAATTAAAGCCATGAGTGTACAAGGAGTATGAGCACGGGAAAATAAAAATGGTCCCTGCTCCGCACGCTTCCTCTCCACTTTTACAGAGCTGAAGTACACTGCCTGACTGTTGGAGCACTGGTGGAGCAGGCAGCAACCCCTTGACAAAACTCTGCACTCACAGCATGGTGAGCTGTCATTGAAAGGAGGCTTAAAACCTATACTGAGCTCTTTGACATCTGCCAAGGAGTAAGTGAGCAACCAGATCAGAGTTTGAGAAACAACAGCCTCCCTCTTCCAGTGGCCCAATTTAGCCTCTGGCTACTTTAAAAGTCACAAGAGGAGGAGTCTTGCTCTTGCACTGCAGATACCATTACTAAACAGCCTCTAAAATAATGTTGTTTCTTCTTTCTTGTGATGGCCAGCTTGGATGCCTGGTCAAGTTTTCTTCCTTTCAGCTTAAGTTTCTAAAGAAAACAGGGCAATTCTCTTTGAACTAAGAGGGTAAGGATCAACACGGTTGTCATTTAATCTAAGACTGGAAAGAGGCATTCCAACTGCAGTTTAGATGCATAAATAAATAGAAAGACAGCAAGAAAGAACCATGTTGGTTGGTTCTGCCTGTATGTAGTCCCATCTTTGACAACTGTCTCTGCCAGCCTAGGGATGGGTGGTTCATGCAGGACTGTTGTGTGATCCCACAGAGAGCATCCTCATGCACACTTGCATGGTACTTGTCAGCCATCTGATAATCCATTTGCAAAGGAGAGCTCTCCCTCCCCTCCCTCTGCCCCGGGGACCTCCTGCTGAGCTGGAGCAACCCATCACTGGTCACCTCTATGCATTGTCTGAAGGCCCCTCGCCATCTGGACCACCTAGGAGAAAATGTTTTCTTAAAGAGGGGAAGATTAAGGAACAGGGATTTACACCTCAGTCCCCAAGGTAATTACCAGATGGCAAATAGCTTGTTTTCACTTGATGAATCAGAGCAACTGAATCAGGCCTACTGAATCGGCTTGGTTTTAGTTTCCAACCAATCTTTTTGCTTTACAAGATGAAGAGTTTGTTTCCCACTCTTTAGATAATGATTTTAAGGTAAAGCTAACATTAAAGCAAAAGCCTGCCATTGGGCAGGTGGATTTCAGTGTGCTGGGACCCCATACCATTTCTCACATCATCTTAACCCTTGCTGAGCACTGGTGGGTCTTGCCTAGAGTTCATGGCAAGAGTTTACTCACCTGAGTAAGCAAAGCAAAATGAGGCCATGTCTCCCAGGGCTTCAGAAAGAGACTATAAACCGGAGGACTGTCATCCGTCTTTCACTGTAAACATTCCACTATGGTAAGAAAGATTAAATTAAAGCAGTTGCCTTTTGAGGAGTTAAATCTTAGTGCTTTTTTTTCCTTTTCAAAAACAGCTGTAGAAAGAAGTAGCATTTGGACTGAGCATTAGCAATACAAAAAGCAACAGAACAAACATACTCAATGGAAATTTATAGTCAGTGCTTTGTTTTGTTTCCTTCAGAAAACAGAGAGCAAGAAACTTAAACAAACCTAAAATTAATGTTCTATTTAAGATCTTCTTGTAAATATATGCTCCTAGTCCTAAATTAAAGTAATATGCCATTTAACTTGTCATCTTCCAAAATGTTAAACTCAACTAAACTACAAATTTAATGTCTAACTTGGCATTCATAATGTTCCTAAATCTTCTGCTGACTTTTTATATATTAGCTGAAATAAACAGCAGAGTTTGTTTGGTTTATTGAGGGTTTTTTACTTAATTTCTATTTAAAGAAATTTCTGAAATAAAGAATGAATGCAGGCAATCAGCAAAGGGAATGCCAAGTAGGACTGGGGCTCTCCTTAGTTTCACTTTGCAGAGTTTCCTTGTGAACTTTCTATATTGTCATAGCAGTTTACCCAATTGCCCTTTTCTCATTCACTACCTTGCTTCATAGCTATGGAAAAATGGGATTATATTACAGGTTTCTTCCTTTACTCTGCCTTACAGGGCTCATTTTCTCTCTTTGATGGATTTTGTTTCTGTCAACAGTTTAGATGTTTCTGTTTTGATTCCAGGATTTCAGAGTCCCTACTTGCATGTGCTGGAAGGTTCTTATCATCTTAACTTCTCCCCTGGAAGCTTATGTCCTGCTAAAAAAAATACTTTATGCTGAATGAAAATACTGCCTTTTCTTTAATACTGATTTCTAAGCACAGCTCTGCCTATGGAATGATGAATTTTAGTTAACTGTAATCTCTAAATCCAAAGACTAATTGAGAAAGGCCTCTTCAATTTTGGCCCTGAAACAAGCTTTTATTTCCTTTGAATGGTCTAACACCCCACAGCCGTTTGTAGCAGAATAGATGGCATGGTTCACCTTCAACAAGAAAATGCCAGTGGTCTGTTATGCCAGACAGCACCCAACAAGCTCTAAGTCCTTCGCTTGTGAAAGGTTTAGAGTTAGGTGGACCAGCAAAAGGACCTGACATACCTAACCCTGAGCCATGCGAGACTAGCAGGAAAATATTACAATTCTTTGTAAATTGGTGACTCCCTGCTGGGGGAGAGAGAGGCACCCAACTGTTGGCCTGACCAGTCATCTAGAAAAGTTTGCTGTCTGCAGCAGCCAGGATCTGGGATACTGTGGAAGAACTGCAGGAGCTCATCCAGCTCTCTGACTACTAGCCCCTGCTGGTTTTGCATTTGGCCACAAATTATAGTGTCAGGGAAAACCTTAACAGTACCAAAAGTAACTACAGAGCAATGTTGGCAGTAATGAAGGACATGGGGGCCCAGGTGGTGCTCTGCTCAGCCTTGCCGGTGAGGGACAAGGGTGTGAGAAGGAGACTAATAGGATAAGTCAGTAACTGGCTGTAGAACTAGTGCTGGCAGCAGGTTTTGGGTTCTATGACCATAGGACCCTTTTTGTAGATTAGTATCTGCTTGGGAGAAATGGGTTCTACCTCACCAAGCAAGGCAAAGCTATTTTCACTAACAGGATTGCTGACCTCATAAGCAGACCTTTAAGCTAGAAATAATGGGGGAGGAAAAGAGTAACCAGCAGTCCTGCGAGGGAGTGAGTGTCAAGATTGTTGAATGAAGGGCATGGGATAATGTGACAGGAAGGGATCACAAAATCAACAAAATGGTGCTTAAATGGGGTGACCTCCAGCACTTGTTAGCAAGTAAGCAACTATGTACAATGCGCCATTATGGAGAAATACCCCAAACCCTCTCTGGGTGCTCAGCATGCTGGGTTGCCTCTCTACAGTGTCTGCATCCCAGTGCATGCAGTATGGAGAATAAATATGATGAGTCAGAGATCTGTGTACAGTTGTAGGGCTATGATCTTGCTGGGAATGGAGATGTGGTGGGATGGCTTCCATGGCTGCAGCATGCAGTTGTAGGGCTATGATCTCGCTGGGAACAGAGATGCGGTGGGATGGCTTCCATGGCTGCAGCATCACAATGGAGCGATATAGGCTCTTCAAGAAGGGAATACGAAGAAGAGTTGCCCATTATGTAACAGAGCACCTAGAGTCCATGGACCTCTGACTGGAGATGGATTAGGAGCCACGTGACAGTTTATTGGTGAGGATTAAAGAGAGGAGAGGTAAAGGTGATGTTATAGAGAGTGTCTGTATAAGCCACCTGACCAGGAAGATCAGGCCCTATACATATGCAGATAGGAGCAGCCTGACATTCATAGGCTATAAGCCTCATGAGGAATTTCAAGCACCCTGATATCTGTTGGAGGGACACAGCAGGACATACCTCCAACTGATAGAGGAGCCAACAAGGAGAGGTGAACCACTGAACAACAGGGAGTTTGTTGGTAATGTTAAGGTTAAAGGCAGCCTTGGCTGCAGTGACCATGGTAGAGTTCAGGATCCTGAGGGCAGTAGTGAGGGTGGCAAGCCAGCTCACAGCTCTGGACTTTAGGAGAACAGAATTTCAACTCTTCAAAGACCTGCTTGAAACAGTCCTGTGGGATAAGGTCTTGGAGGGAAGAAGGGCCCTAGAAAGCTGCTTGATATTCAAGAATCACTTTCTCCAAGCTCAAGGGAGTTCCATACCAATGAGCAGTAAGTCAGGCAAAAATGACAGGAGGCCTGTAAGGATGAACAACGAGGTCCTGGACAAGCTCAGACACAAAAAGGAAACCTACAGAGGGTGGAAGAAAAGACAAGTAACCTCAAAGGAATACTGAAAAAGCTTTCCAAGCATCTGGAGATACAGTTAGGAAAGCTAAAGCCCAAATGAAATTGAATATAACAAAGGAAGTTAAAGACAAGAGGCACATGGAAGACTAGAGAAAATGTGGGGCCATTGCTCAGCAAAACATTGGACCTGATTATACAAGACAGAGGACAATTGGAAGTACTGAACTCCTTCTTTGCATCAGTATTTACTAGCAAGAATCCCAGGTCCCAGAAACCAGGGCAAAGGCTGGAGTAAGGAGGATATACCCTTGGTGGAAGAGGATCAGGTCAAGGCATACTTAAGTGAACTGGACACACATAATGCCATGGGCACCGACAGGATGCACCCATGAATGCTGAGGGAGGTGGTAGACGTCATTGCGAGTTCACTTTCAATAGTCTTTGACTGATCATGGTGACTGGAAGTGCCCAAATATTGAAGGAAAACAAATGTCACTCCTATCTGGGAAGTGCCCAAAGACTGAAGGAAAACAAATGTCACTCCTATCTTCAAGAAAGGCAAGACGAAGGACCCAAGGAACTATCGGCCAGTCAGCCTTAACTCCATACCTGGGGTCGTGATGTAGCAACCATCTCCAAGCACATTTCAAGGACAATAAAATCCTCAGGAGCAGTCAGCATGGCTTCACCAAGGGAAAGTGATGCTTGACTGTGCTGGTTTGGTCTGAAGTAGAGTTAACTTTCTTCAAAGTGACAAGTATGGAGCTATGTTTATGATTTGTGCAGAACACAGAGTTGATAATGCAGAGATGT
>NW_008652377.1:20867-22133 GCF_000695815.1 Acanthisitta chloris
TGGGAGGAGACACAGCTGGGACAGGTGACCCAAACTGACCAAAGGGATATTCCATAACATATGACATCATGCTCAGTATATAAAGTGGGAGGAAGAATGAGGAAGAGGGGGACATTTGGAGTGATGGCATTTGTCTTCCCAAGTAACTATTATGCATGATGGGACCTTGCTCTCCTGGGGATGGCTGAACACCTCCTGCCTGTGGGAAGCAGTGAATTAATTTCTTGTTTTGCTTTGCTTGTGTGTGCAGCTTTTACTTTCCCTATTAAACTGTCTTTATCTCAATTCATGAGTTTTTCTTTTATCCTTCTGATTCTCTCCCCCATCCTGCTGGTGGGGGAGTAAGCAGGCAACTGCGTGGTGTTCGATGGCTGGTTGGGCTTAAACCATAACATTGACCAATTTGATAAACTACTACAATGAAATGATTGGCCTGTTAGATGAGGGGAGAGCAGTGAAGGCGACTGTGTGGTGTTCGATGGCTGGCTGGGCTTAAACCATAACATTGATCAATTTGATAAACTACTACAATGAAATTACTCGCCTGTTAGATGAGGGGAGAGCAGTGAATATTGTCTACCTGGACTTCAGTAAGGCCTTTGACACTGTCTCCCATAAGATCCTCACAGAGAAGCTGTTGATAAGCAGACAGTGAGGCAGATAGAAAACTGGCTGAACAACCAGGCCCAAAGGTGGTGATCAGCAGCACAAAGTCTATTTGGAGGCCAGTAGCTAGTGGCATATTCCAGGGGACAATACTGGGTCCAGTTGTGTTTAAATCTCCATTAATGGTCTGAATGATAGGGCAGAGTAGCCTAGCAAGTTTGCTGACTGTGTTTAAATCTCCATTAATGATCTGAATGATGGGGCAGAGTAGCCTAGCAAGTTTGCTGATGATACTAAACTGGGAGGAGTGGCTGATATACCAGAGGGTCACACTGTCCTCTGGAGGGACTTTGACAGGCTGGAAAAATGGACTGACAGAAACTTCATCAAGATTTAAAGAAATTCAAAGCTGTGCAACCCAAGGTAGATTTCTACTAATCACTTTGGTATGGTCTTCACACAGCTTTACTGAAACAAATTCTTGAGCTGTGAGAGAGTAAGGAAAAGCCATGCAAGATAAGTAGAATCAAAGATGGAAAAGAAATACCTCAGCTTGTGATGGTTAGGAAAAACAAGGTATAAAGCACAGAGAAAAGACCAAATAAATGATAAATAAATGATGCCTGGGTAACAGCAACCAAAAATGCTGGTATTTGGGTT
>NW_008652377.1:22155-43457 GCF_000695815.1 Acanthisitta chloris
CTCCAACACTTCTCTGAGCATGGCATGAATCAGCCTCTAGAGGTGATTACCAGACTGGAAAGTTGGACTGAGCACATACCATTTAGGTGACCAAATTTACATGAGATAATCTTACCCCACATGCAAATATACTGAAAATTGCAGACCAACCTAACATCTTTATTAAGCTATGCCTTTTTACACTTGTCAGTCAAATGCTGGATTGATGCAAATCAGCATAACTTTCCTATTCCTATTTACCTCTGTAGGAGAGCAATGTAAAAAGGTATTACGATATAGTGATAGTTTAATCTTAACCATCATTAGTTAAGTGGGAAGTACATAACTGATTGTGTTGATCTGTTAGTAAAACATAGATCATATGCTATTATTGATGGAGTTCTGCTTTAGGTACAAGTTTGATTACACCAGACTGCTAATTGCATGTGGAAACCTCTTGGCAAGAGAATTTGTTCCAAGTTTGCTTGATTAAAAATTTGGTATTTCGCCTAGTTTCACTTAGTACCACATAACTGTGATTAAGCAAGTCAAAAAAGAGCCTGGCCCATGCTCCATGGATTGCAGCTGTCTGCTTCTGGGGCATCAAAAGCTACATTTATCCAAATTAAAACAATGTATGAGGGCTCTTTTCTGGCATTGCATGCAGCAGCATAGCACAGTTTGCATCCATACGGCTACACTGGTTTTCCTTAAAAAAAAAAAAAAAGGAAAGAAATAAATAAAAAAGAGATCAATTAATCAAAATTTTCTCTTAGAAACAGTGCCTGACCTGTTCCTGAACCATGCCTGGGAGAATATTAACTGGCATGGGCCAACACCATGCCAACAAGCATGCCAACAATTACACAATACAGGCTATTGTAGGACAGTGCTCAGCCTATGTCTCAGTCTTGTTTAGTTTAGTTACTAGTATAGACACAGACAAAATAGGCAGAATATAAGGCAATGATTTTCCCTAAAATCAAAAGCTGAAAAATTCAACTCAGCCTCTGTTTGTAGACCACATTATTTGCAGGATCTTTAATATCCCCTAGCAACAGACAGTAGAAAGACTGGTTGAAACTTAGAAATAATAGAAGCAGCATGTGCTGGCAGAGAGAAAGTAGCAAGGCTAAAGCAAGTTTCTCCATCCTGGTCCTACTTGCCAAGAGCAGCCTAGCCCTGGAGTCAATGAAGAAGAAGTCCTCCATAGCATGAGCTCTAGGCAGGCACAACAGGTTTGCCAACCTCTGAAGGGCACTCTTGAGGCTCCTCAGGGCTCACACAAAATAGTGGTTTTTCTTTTTTATTCTCTCTGTCCTTGTCAAACAAACATGCCACTGCATATACAAAACTGTGTAGTCAAGGCCGTGCAGGACACTGTACAGCTATATGTCCTGATGTGGAAACATGCTGAACACTGACTGATGGTAATGACAAACTTACAGTCAGAAAGTACCAGTGGGATAGCACCACAGACAGTAGAAAGCTCCTCAAGAAAAAGACATGGAGAGACCTGAAATGTGGCAAACAAAGTCAGGACTAGGAGGCGTTATGATAATACAGACAAAATGTAAAGGACATGCAAGTCCTTCCCTTTGTTTTCAAGCTTTTAGGGTGAAGGATGGGATGATAATGTCTTACATAGTTTTAATCATTTCTATGCCTTTTAGGAATACCAGTTATTATACATACATTATTTATTTAGGTAAGAAAATTAACTCCCCCAAGCCCACTGGACCAAGGACCATGGCAGAAACTGGGGCCCTTCCTTTGGCAATGGAAAACAGCAATATTCACTCTGGATTTGAAGAATGACCTCTAATGAACATTATGTTTGCTAATGATAGGCACTTTGGAGGCTTTCAAGAGTCAGGGATTATTCTGCTATCCAAAACAAATAATCATAAACTACATTTTTTAAAAATAACTCTGATAAAATTAACAGAAGAGAGTAATTTATCAAGTGCTGCATACATGGATGGTTTCCTTCCTTCAGTTCAGAGGAAAGCTGAAATTTAGGACTTGAAGTTTACCTTCTTTATTCTGCAAATCTCTGCATTTTCTACATTTGTGTCACAGTTCTCACTGGAAATCAAACCTTCACAAACTAGGTATCAGTGCATTGCAACAGTGCTCATTGAATTTCATCTAACTTAGGCAACAGTTTTTGCACTGATTTATGCTATGATATTATAATCTATTGCTCTTAATAACTTCTGAGTCTAAAAGCCAAATTGCACAGAAGGGAAGAAATCTCAAAACTGTTCCACTCCTACAACATTCATGTGACTAGACAGTCATGTCTATTGAAACAATCTCCCACTATGGAAACGGTGCCATTTAGCACTCCAGTTTTACTAAACAGCAGAGAATCCACAAGTACACTTACCCTCAAAACACAAACCCTTAGGAAACATAGCTACCATGCTCCTTCCATTCATGGCAGTAATCTGATTAGGGGATCCAGAGCAGAGGATCAGTATGAGAGCTGTCTTTTTTACAGCCTGTAAATGGACCATGTCCTCCATCCAAGGAACTCCCTTTGACCATCTAGCCATCTCCTTAAACACACCATTGCTGTTTATCAGACCTCAGCCTTCTTCACATGGTAGGTGGGCAACTGTGTAAAAACACAAGAGGAGGTGAATGAGATCTGCTTGATTCCCTGACAGTCTAGAGCTCAGCTGAGATGCTTGCATAATCCTTTCACAGCTGGATTTGATTTCTTCTAAATCT
Organism: Acanthisitta chloris; assembly: GCF_000695815.1. Lineage (NCBI taxonomy): Eukaryota > Metazoa > Chordata > Aves > Passeriformes > Acanthisittidae > Acanthisitta > Acanthisitta chloris. The sequence continues at coordinate 24,874 of NW_008652377.1, forward strand.
GTAAGGACATGACTGGTCTTCACTGCTTAGCTCCTTCCTTTTGAAAAATAACTTGATTAGGGTTTGTCTCCTTATAAAGTATTAAATCCAAGAAAAATGTTCCAATCATATTCTAGTCTTTCCTGTCTCAGATGGCACTTCTATATCTAGGGATTTTACCTGCGACTTAAGGACAGCACCCTATTGTAAGCAGTTCCTCTGTTAGAGCAGAAGGTTGCTGCTAATACTTGCATCTGGCAATATCTAAAGGTGGGAAAGATCCTTCACTTATGAAGACTTTGGACAAATGTTCACCTGCATGAAATAGGAACAGTCTGCCTGGGACACTGAGGTGTTGCTGTATCCTATGATGGTTGGAGCTTTTTCAGATTGTGGGGATTAGCTCCTGGAGACGGAATAATTTGCCAAATGCAGCAATGAAAATAATGAGATTTCCTACTGATTTTGATGCATATTCAATGTTCTTCATGAATCTAAAGTACTCTTGCATTTCTTGACCAATATGTCCACACACATGACTCTCAGTAGGGCACAGTAGGAAAACAGCATTACTAAAGTCAGGAGTGCAGGCCTTGTTGCAGACTATGTATCACCACTGCCTACAGCAAAAACACTTCATGACTGGGATACAGAAGTCAAAGGCAAAGATGTATTTCAAGCTTTATTACTGCAGCTATTACTTGCAGAACCAGACCTGTCTGTACCAAAAAGAAACCAAAGATCTTGGGTAGACTTTATCTTTAAACTCAATTAGGAAACTTAGAATACCAGGTGAGAGACACTGGATGCACAGAGGATTCAGTCCATGAGGAATCCAGCTCAAAGCACTTCCTATACACAGGGGAAGGTGAATCCAGCCCCAAAACTAATGTTGTTTGGATTGTATAAACACAGTGCAGCTTAAACCCTAAGATACAATTTACAATGCAGTTTCCATGACCTGAGTCTTGGTCATCTGAAACATTTTTTTCCCCAGACTGGATCATGTTCTGCATTGCCTGTTAATTACTTTAAAGTATATCAGCTTTTTTTAAATACCTAATTGTCCAAGTTCATGTCATCTTCTCTTAAAGATTTGGGTAATATGATTTGCACAACATACTAGTTATTATCAGTTTGTATACTGAAAATGCAGGGCAAACTAATGATGATAATGAATCTCAGGCAAGTTTTGTGTTTGCTGTTTCTTCTCCTCAGATGGTTCATCCAGCTCAAAACCTTACAAATACATAATACCATTCCTTAGAGCAAACATATTGTAACTCAATTTTCTTCCCCCAAGCAAGCGACTGGAATGGTCTTGGTGGATTATTCTGCAACAGAAACACTCATAAGGGTTCTGTGATAAGCAAGTGAATGGAAATGGAGTAGTGCACTGTTTAAAATCATCTAAACATTTTCTCTTAGCATGAAACATTTGAAAATGTGTAGCTCAGTGTTTGATGAAACACAGTACCCTGTTGTCTGTAGCACAGTTCTAGCCCCTTCTTTAAATGTAATCTTTTATCCAAGTCACATGTGTTTCCAATAATTTCACATGTGGATGCAGTTACACCAGGAAAACCGATTCACAAGTACTTTAGAGGCTCCTCTATCTCTCAGACCCACCTAAAGTTTCTTTCCACTTTTTAAAATATTTTTTTAGTAAGCATATGAAGGGAAATAATCAGTTTTGCTTGCTTACAACACAACTGCCCCGGTCTGAATCATAAGTACAGCATTGTTTAAAGGAACAGCTGGTACCAACTCCGAAAGTTCAAGCATCCCCCTCCAAACAAAAATCTCTGTTGGGTCTGTTAGTCATCATCTCCCACAGGTATTGATTCAAGGCTACAGTTCTGCCTATTCTGCCATGGCTGAAAAGATTAGATGCAAGGTTTTCGGAAAGGAGTATTTTCACGCACAAGCAAACATACAACTATTTCTTTCTTGTCTGCTAATCTCCATGATTATTGAACCTTTTTGAAATGTTTTTAACCACATACAGGGAAATCACACTTTAATAACAATAGAGCACTAAGAAGTTTGTTTCTGCAAAAGTGCATTTACAAACATAGCTCTGCCCTCAGGAACTGAAACTATATCAAGACAACTTCACTGTAAATCTGACTCCATTCTGCCAGCCTTTTCTGCCAGGAAATGCAGTTTTAGGGGTAGGATCTGTTTGAAATATATTCTCAGGAACTGAACTCTATTGCCCAGACTTTCAAAGCAAGTTTAATACAGGTCACCTCATTTCCAGGAGTCTAGTTTTATTGCTCACTCTAAGCCATGCCAAAGGTGGGAACTCTAAAAAGCACTTTAACCACTTTGGAGACTGTACTTATATTGTGCTTTCAAAGAACTTTTGGGAACAACCAAATGCCAAACTTTGAAATTCTTTGACAGTTTTCTAGGACATTTCCTTGACAGCCAGTTTTCAAATACAGTTTGTATTCAGTAATGATACATATTGCCTTCATTCATGTCAGAGCCCATTTCGTCCTGGAATATGCAGGTATTCAAGCACAGCAGTTTGCATACAAATCCCTCCATAGCCTGTGGACTGGTGGTTTGAGCCTAGATACCAAAGTAATGTAACTAACTCCTTCAATTCAACACAGGAACTTCCAACACTAGAGACAAATTGAGCAGAAAATGAGGTTTTAGATACCATGTTTATGTGTCCTGGATTTGGTATGACCAGAATACTTCATCTGCAGCTGAGAATCAGAAGCTGTAAGGGACAGAGAGCTTTAGGAAAAGATTTTGAGTTCCAGCCACCTTGCTGCAAACAGGGATATTTCCTAGAGAAAGTGGAAGGAGTTATTGTTGGTAGGCACAGGAAAGTTGGGGTTGCCCAAATCTTTTCAGTCAGAGAGCTGTAATTGCAGATTATGTCTGGACATGAAAAAAGATATTCTTAGATCATTGTATGGCCATCCTATTATAAAATAGCAGGCAAATAAATGCAAAGACATTTCAAACATGTATTTGTCACATGTTAGTCTCAGGATTATCCAGACCTTTTCTCCTCAGTGAGAACACTCCTTCATTACCATGAGATCCAATGCCAAGTGAAGTGCTGTCTCCCACACCCCGTGGAGTGAGATTTCCTGCCTGGCCATGCCTCTGGGCAGCTCTGGGTATGGCAGCAGGACACCATGTCATCCAGTACCACAATCCCAGAGCACGGATGGGGAAAGCTCAGCCCTGACCACTGCATTTTTTTTTTACTTTTCAGCAACCTGTGCAAAACCCATGTGTGCTCTCAAACACCATGACAATCAGTGAGCTACAGGTGGAGGAATAGTGTGACTGTCCTTTCAGGGAGTTTCCAAAGTTCACATCATCCTCACTGACCTCTCCTCTGAGTGACTCATGCCAGAAGCTGAGGCCCATCACAGCTAAAGTTGTATCAGCTACAAGCATGGTGATTCAGGAGTGATAGAATATCAGTTCAGACTTTCACAGTCTGAGCATTCTGGGCCAGATTCAGGAAAATGCTCAATGCATGTGTACGTTTTATTCCTGTGGAATCAATGGGACAAAAATTGTTGTGTAAGTTAAAGCATGTACCTCACCAAGGCATGTGCAACACGTTGAAGTTAAAGCATTTACCACACAGGGGCAGAGTGTCTGTGCCTTGAAGGATCAGGCTTTACATAGCAAAGCCTTGCTGCCAAAGTTACAGATATACCTTACAGTAAGAAACAGAGCAAGCACAGCATGATGGCAGCATCAGGGTTCAAAGCTGGGAACAATCCCTCCAGAATAAGATCAAGGGACACAGAAACCATGCTGCTCACAGAGGGCTAGGGCCAAAGAGGACTGTCAGTCCATCATCTTCACCAGAAATAGTTTGTGCTGTCTTAGAGTGCTAATAAGAATTAGTGTTTATTCTGTTGTGCAGTGCTTTCTTCACATTGCCGAGAAAGTTATAAACTCTTATAATATAGATTTTACCATAAATATGCCTAACTGAATTAGTCTAATGGAATATGACTTTAGCTAAGTGCATTTATATGAGAAATTAATGGGGAACAGTTTATAAAATTATAAAGTTAATCTGCAGATAACTGCAACTCTCTGGAGTACAATTTTGTTGGACATTTCAAGGAGATTTCAACATTTGATCAGATAATTTTATCTTTAGAGGAATGGCAGTGGTAGAAACTATCTAAATGTCCTTGTCTGTCGCTGCATGTAACCTATGATTCCTCTTACTTGAAGGCTCAACTCGATTCAAATGTAAAGTTTCTATAAAATTATATTGATGACATGAAATTCACTAGACATAACTTTAGTCTGCCTGTTACAAAGAATAATGAGCAAAATATATAAATAACAGTAACCCTGTGATCAATTTGAAACCAGCTTCAAACACTTGTGCCTTCAAACATCAGCATCAGAATATAAATTAATTTTTCCTGAAATTTAAAGGATTTATAATGACTGTGGCTGCTTGGTGGAGCAAATCTTCACAATAAATTTGTTTGTAGTCATATTCAACTTATTAGTGAAAATCCAGAACACTTCCTGGGAATCACAAATTCCATAGACTGGGAGATAAAAAATGGTAGTGTTTCAGTGCAAGTGCTGTGGTTTTAAACTGAAATAACAAAACAGAATCTGGTCTGGAGGACACAATTCCCATGGAAGTCTTTATGACAAATTCAGAAGGAATATAGATTACATGTTAAGTATAGGTCGATCAGAAATGGTATAAGTGCTGAAGTAGTGGTAAGCAGGATCTTGGACTAATTTATCCCCCAGTGACTGCAAATAAAGGGAGTACTGTTTGTGTTGCGGAACACAAAGTAGAAACTAAAATGAAAAATTAAGAGAAAGCAAGACAATCTGCTCTCTTGGTTGAAATTTTTCATATTCCTCAGATGAGGAGATATTGGCTTAATTACAGACACCTTTTCTCATTCCATGCTATTCAGCAGCAATCGTGGCATATAAAGGGAAACTGCTGCCTTACACAATAAAAACAGTTTCACTGTGTCAGAGTCCTATTACTCTTCATGCACTAGAAGCAATCAGAGGGTAGGACTTTCTGGCAGAGACTTCAGCTGCAAGAACAACAAATCCTCTGGGGAGAAAAATAGAAGAATCTTATGTAAATCTTTATCAAGGAAAACACTTCAAAAAAATTGAGGAGACTGTCAAAATATGAGCATGTCTACTTGTAAAGGGAGATCAAGACAGAAAACTGGAAGAATATTGTGTGGTCTCGCCAGTAATTTATTTCTTAAGGGGAAAGTCGGGTGAACTCTCCCTTCTCAGTCTCAACCATGTCTGGTTCTCTGGTTTAAAATTCAGCTCAGTACCTCCCAGACAGAGAATATTATTTCCTCCCTTCTTTAATGATTTCTCTGGTTTGCATTACCATTCAATAAATATATTACAAAATGTTATTTTCCTCTGTCCACAGCTTTTGAGTAGTTGCAGTGATCTTAAAGATATCACAAATTAAATTACTGGATCCCGCTCTGAACTCATCAGGGCACATTGGGGGAGAGAAAACTCGAGAAACTTCATTGCATCTGGAGCTCAGTGTTTATGCATTTCAGCAACACACATTTCATTGTGCTAATACCCTTCTCAAAAAGCTCCAGCAAGGAAGAAACTGTTCAGTTAACTGCAAGAACCAGTGCTGTTCTCCTAACCAACCTGGCAGTCAACACTGTGCTTGAGGGAGTTTAATGCACACAGACATGTTTTTGATTTAGTGACCTTCATTTTTAGCAGAAACTTCTTCTGAAGTCGGTCAATGTAAATGACCAGAATCTGGAATGAAATCTAAGAACTGTATGCATTACTTGTGTCCAAGATCAGTAGTGAATTCAAAGTAGGGCAGCTGGAGAAAAGGGATAGCCTTATATAGAACTGCATTTTTAAGGCTAAACATATCCTGCAGAAGCAAATAAAGAAAAGCAATTCAGTATTTATTGTCAGCTAGCACTTAAGAGCAGCATTGACTGCACACAAACTGTGCAACTGCTGAGACACATTGACTATTAAATCATGCCCTAAATGACACAGGCACTAAAAAAAAAAATGTGTTCACTGTAGCAACATTCCCTTTCTGCACTTGTGTTTCTATCACAGTGCAGATACTCTGGGGCCAGGACCACGTGAGCTGTGGAAATTCTCCTGATCATGATGATGGTGGGGCTGAAAGCAGCACAAGCAAATCAGAGGAGAACCCTCCCAAGCTGGTGATGGCAGGGCTGTGGGCAGACAGCTGCACTCCTCAGTGCTCACACACACGCAGTGCACTCACACAGGGACTCACAGGGCCAGGGCAGCAAGCACTACACTAAGATGTAGGCATGTTCCTTTGGCATTGACCTTGTCTCAAGCTCTCTCAATGGGCAGTGGGTTAGGCAGCATCTCCACACAAAGAGCTGTCCCCCTGAAACTACCCCATAAAGATGCTGACTGACACATCCCCCTGGTGCTAGCCCATGGAAATACAAATCAGACCTTAGCACCCTTCCAGTGGCTTCTGAATCTTCCCGCTGCATGGGAAACCTGTGCACCAGCAAGTGGCGAAATGTGCTAAAAATAAATGGATATTAGAGTAGGGTCAGAAGCAAATTCACTGTAATAACCATCTGTGCCTCTTTGGGGGAGCTCAGGCATCTGTTTGGACTCTATCATTTTACCCAGCTTTCCTATATGAAAATTGTTATTGGAGAGTGACCTTAAATATTCAAAAACTAAGAATTTGTATTTGAATGGGATTTCTTATTTTTTTCTTGTGAGATCAACACAGGTGGACTCACTGACTTTACTAAAGAACTGCTCAGGAGGATCCTTTTCCCAGGATTAGCACTAAAATAACAAGCTCCATAAATTAAAAGGAGGCCAGCTGTATTCTGTTACATTGTTTATTTTTGGAAGTCCATTCAAAACAATGAGGACCTCCCTTCTTCATCCTATTGTTCTATTAAAAAATCTCCATCCATATTCTCCCTTGTTTCCTCATTAAGCACAATCTTTGCCTCCTTGCTTTGAAAGTCCTCCAAAGCATTGTCCTCTCCTATCAACCCCATATGTTACTGCAAGGTCAGCTGAAACCCAGACTTTGCCAATGGCAACAGCCCCATGACCCTTTTCTCCAGGAAACCCTTGAGTGCCTCAGTACATTTAGATCTTCAGAACCATTAGCCCTAATGATCCTATTTCTATGCAAGTACAATATAAACAATTCTGTGGCCACTTGGGCCATAAACTCCCTATCTTGTATACTCTTCCACCTTGCCATTAACAAGCAGGGAAAGTGTGCAATCAAAATGTGCAGTGTAACCCCCAACCACCCCTCTAGTGCACCCAGCAGTGTGGTAAGCAGGTGTGCAGAGAGCTGTGGAAAAGAACTTCTATTAAAGGAGTGAGAGGTTTATGCATCCTGTTAGACTAAGATTTATATCCCAAACCCCAGGCCAGATAATCTGCTTGTTCCAGCTACTGCAATTAATCCTTTATCCTGGAAAGCCTCTGTGGATGGCATTTGGCAGCACCAGCACAAAGAGACCTGCTTAACTGAAATATTAATGCACCATCAAAGTACATAGGATCATAGACTTATAGGAGAATTTATGTTGGAAGAGACCTTAGCAGGTCTCTAGTCCAAACTCCTGCTCAAAGCAGGGACATTCATAAGACCAGACCGGGTTGCTCAGCACTTTATTCAGTCTGGTCTTTAAAAAGCTTCTCAGGATAGGGATGACACAACTTCTCAGGGCAACCTGCTCCCATGTCCGACTGTCCTCATGCTGAAAACAATTTTCCCTTATTCAAGTCAGAACCCAAGTGTTTCAACTTTGATGTGCATTTTATCAGAATCAATAGGGCATATATATATATAATTACTATTTTTAAGTATTATTATGTAATGATGCAGGGTTTTTTACTTGGCTTTGCCCTCAAAACTTAAGGGGTAGACAAATTTGTAAACCCATTTTAAGAGTACACCAGCTGTTGCTTGTTTAATGTCTTCGGGAACAACTAATACACATTCAGAGCTATTCCAGATATGATATCTTGTGTTTCAATGTCCTTTATGGTAAAATAGATTCCACAAGCACTTAAACATATATCACATAACCCTGCATTAACCAGTGGTTGCTTCTTTGGTAAAGCCTGGCAGCTGTTTAACCACAAACAGAAAATAAGGGGAAAAAAAGTTCAGGGTAAGACATGGGAAGTACTGCAAGAATTTGGCTTGTCCTTATGTGTTGATGTTTCACTGAGAAGAGCCATCAGCATTTCTGTCAGAAAAGGTTGTCTGGAAAGAAACTCCTAATTCACTTCAGCACACCTAAATAGCAAAGCTCAGCAACTCCAAGTGATGTCACTAGAAACTCTTGGTCTCTCAGTCTGATTGAGAACCAGAAAAAAATGCTTTTAGTTAATGAAATATATATTTAGACACCTCATAGGAAGATCCATTAATTCAAAAATTTCTTTTTTCCCTTTTAAGTACTGAACACTATGGCACATCACTAAATTAAGCAGGGGCTACACAACAAAACAAAATACAGGGAAATATGTCATGCTTCTTGAATTGGGGTCTGACATGGTGTCCCTTCCCATACACCTCAGGATATCTTCATTGTCCAAGAGTGATGAAGAACACAGCCCTGCACCACTTCAAAAGCACTCGCACTCCCTAGACAACATCAGAGCTAAACAATTTTAATCTGCTAATGACCCATCAGAAGCAAGGATTGTTCTTTGCTTGTCTGCAAGGGTGTTCAGGTGCTTGCCTTGCAAATGCTACTGTTCAGTGCTTGCTAAATTATCTCAAGCTCTGCTAAAGGAAAAGAATAGGGCACCAAATGATAAACAAACCTCAAGTTCTGTTTCACCTCCACAGTATATTTGGATGATTAACAACAACAAATATTATTTTTTTTTCCCTAGGATTGTTTAATTCCACAGATTACAGCTCACATTTTCTGGCAAGATATTCAGCTGCTGTTGGGCAAACTGTAAAAAAGAACTGATGCTCTACAACTTGTCAATACCTTTCTCCACTATCCCTAGGCAGAGTGCTGGAAGAGAAAATAGATGTAACGGGGTTTTTTTTACTTTTGTGGACAATTTATATCGAGGAGGTAGAGCAAGAAATGGAAACAATTAACATCAACTTTCATAAATAACACAGGGAATCAGCGTGGTGACAGGATTAGCAGGGAGGTTTAAATTATTTTGCTTTGACATTTCAGGTTAATTTCTCTCCAAGGGTGGAAGAGACAATTGGGTTTTCTGTCTTCAGAGTAATCTGCAGCACTCACTACATAATACAGTAACCTCAGCACATTGCCAATATCTTTCAGGAGTGAACACGTTTCCCACCAAACCGATCAACACCACCACAGAATCACAGAATCACAGATTATTCTGAGTTGGAAGAGACCCACAAGGATCAGAGTCCAACTCCTGGCCCTGCACAGGACAGCTCCAAGAATCACACCATGTGCCTGAGAGCATTGTCCAAAATGCTTCTTGACCTCTGTCAGGCTTAGTGCTGTGACCACTCTCCTGGGGAGCCTCTCTCAGTGCCCAACCACTCTCTGAGTGAAAAACCTTTTCCCAATATCCAGTCTGAACCTCCCCTGACACAACTTCAGGCCACTCCCACAGATCCTGTCACTGGTTGCCAGAGAGATCAGTGCCTGTCCCTCCATTTCCCCTCACAAGGAAGTTGTACAAATACAGTGATGAGGTTTCCTCTCAGTATCCTCTTCTCCAGGCTGAGCAGACCAAGTGATCTCAGCCTCTCCTTGTATGGCTGATTCTGTCTCACATTGACTGTGAGAGAGAATCTCCCTTGTCCATGCCAGAAGGACTTTTCTGGCCAATATCAGAAGGTTGGGTCATCAATTAAGGCAACAGAGTGAAGGAAAAGCCAGGTTCTCCCACAACTCTTGTGCCCAAGAGATGAGACCTATCCATGTTTGTTCAAGGTGCTTTGACCCTCCTGCCATCACTGAAGTGCTGTGAATTATTCACAAAATCTTTGCCAAAAATTATCCACATTCCTAAGGAACAAAGATCCACATAACATCTGTCAGAGAGCCCAACTTACTCATAAATAGCAGCCATTAGGCTTTTTTCCCCTCATTGGACAAAGCAAAACTGCAAACATAGACTTTTGTGTCTAGATGGCAAACATAGGTTTTGTGCTTGGAAGGAGACAGTAATTATAATCATAATAAATGCATACACTATGTTGAGTGCACAGGGAAAAGTGTTTCTTGGTGATAAGACTAATACATGAATCAAGCAGTGACCTCCAGATACAGATTTCAAGGAGGTTCCCCATTGCACTGCATCCCAGACTTGTGATCCTGAAAGCAACAAGCAAAGAGGTGAACCTGGTAGCAAGAAGAGCATACAATGCCAGTAGCCTTTATAGGGATGTTTCAAGGGATTCCAAATATTTATTGCAGAGGATTTAAATAGCAGATTTGTCCCTTTAGGTTTAAAAGCTTTGCAGTTCTTCCCTGTCCCCTATAAGTGATTTTAAACTTTGATACATATCAGTGTTTCATAAATAAAAGTATTCCTTAGTGGCAAAGTTAAAACATATTATCAGAAACACAGAAAAGATTTCAGTAGGCAAAAAGCTAATTCTGTTAATATCCCATGAATTAAAATTTATCTGTCAATTAAAGAAGAAATACTTCCTCTTCTTTTTAATGCCAGAGAGCAGAATTAATGCCACAGCCCAATTTCTATCATACAATGTAATAACACAATTATGAAGCTGAGAAAATCCTAAAATGTGTTTTGCTTGGCCTCCAGCCTTACAATTTTCAGAACTGTATGCAATGCACGGATATGTTTCCCATTAAAAATTTTCTTATTAAGCTCCATTCATTCAAGATGCAGGAAGAGACAACTCAATGGCTTATCCATTTCATCTGAACATCACTTGACTTTTCTGCTTGGCCTGCACTTGCATTACAGTTTCCCTAAGTAGTTGCAACAGGACATATTGAAATTGTCTTGTTCCAGACAGCAATAAATTACAGGCCTGTCAAGTCTCTTGTGCTGAGAATGGGACTCACATAGCCTCTCCTCCACAGCTGGGCTGTTCCCTTGAACGTTTTCTGTGTAGCATGATACCAAGTTCACCCAGTCTGTGCCCTGTTAATTGACTTCATCTAGCACAAATAAGGAGATTCAGCTCAAAACTGAAACGCATAAAGATAAATGTCCCCATATGGCAACATGTGCACTAAGTATCTGAGTTTCAGTTAGTAAAGATCTAGCGCTCAGTTTAGTGCCATCAGAAATGCTGTAGGAGATCCTACATGACCTTCAGGCACCACTCCAGAGCTGCCTGAGTCTCTTCTAGGACCATGCTGTGCAGATCTATCCAAACATCTTGAGTACGCGAAAGTATCTCACATGTTAGGAAGCTGAGCCCTGCCCTTCACCTTGACATAATCCTACCCAGAAGCATGGAAGATCAGAGCTTGTCAGCTGAAGAAGAAATCCAAACTGCACCCGGCAATGTCCATTTTCCTTACAGTGAAGTGTTAGATTGTTACACCTCATTGGACTGTGTTCATAAACACACACACACACAAAAAAAAAAAAAAAGACAGCAAGAAAAAGGAAGTGGCTTATGCTGTAAGCTAGTCGCGTTCAGAGCTGGCTCAGCATTTGGAACACTTCAAGACTGAAGGCAGTATGGATCTGGAACAGTGCCTCCCTCCCATGGAATGATGGGGTCTTTTGGAAAACTAGAAATTAGATATAGATTCATAACACTGCTAAAATTGTGGGAATGTTGGAATATAAGGATTGGGTCAGGCCTGTTTCCTAGTGTTAGAAAAATATTTGAAACAGATTTCCTAAACAGAAAAATCTGTTTAATGAAGTGCACAGAAAATTAGTAATAATAAATCAGTGGCTGTATTTGAAACGGCTCAGATTTTTTTCCCAAAGTTGCTCAGTTTATCTCCATTTTGGCTGCTATACTGTCCCGTTGAGTGTGATTTGTGATTAAAGCTGCTCATGATACTTGTCTTCAAGCCAATGCTTCTGGTGTGGCCGTTTACAGTACAGCTTATTTTCATTGTCACATGCACCCCAACACTGGTTTAAACCAACCAGACAGTGAGCATGGAAGAACTCATTAGCAAATATTTTGACAGGGGGAGCAGGGTAGGTTGTGGGGAAAAGTCAGGGTCAGGTCACAGCCCAGGCAACAGGGACCTCCATGGGACCAATTCCATGTTGAGGTATCAGGACACAGGCTGGGGTCAGGACCAGGACCAGGACCAGGACCAGGACCAGTGAGGCTAACCAGGGTCCATGGAGCTCTGGAATGGCAGGGCAGGGCCATAGGGATGGGAATGGGCTTCATGAGGGCCATGGCTGTGGCAAAGCTGGAGACCAGCATTCTCCACCACTGATGTAGTGTAAGTCACTATCTAGACCTCAATTCAGCTGCCTACACATAGGGATCGTATGATAAGGCAGCTGCCATGGAATATGTGAGCTATTGGCAAACTGCTAGCAGATGTGAAATAGGACCAATAGTGAAGAGGCAGATGGAGACTGGAACAATTCCCTGAAGTATCAGGTGCCTCTCAGGAGTATGGGCTCCTGAAGAGAGCTCCTGACAACATATTTGGTTGCATAATTTGGTTCACCAGACAGTGGATACCTAATTTAAGGTATCATAGAATCATAGAATTTTATGGGTTGGAATGGACCTTACAGATCACCTAGTACCAACCCTCCCTGCCATCCCCTGCCCACTAGACCGGGATGCTCAAGGCCTCACCCAGCCTGGCTTTGAACACCACCAGGTTGGGGCAGCCACCACGTCTATGGGCAACCTGTTCCAGTGTCTCACCAACCTTATAATAAAATACTTTTTTTCTAATATCTAGTCTAAACTTCCCCTCCTTCAGTTTGAACCCATTACCCCTTGTCCTATCATTGCAAGGGAGCCCCTCTCTGGCTCCCTTGTAGCCCCTTCAAATATTGAAAAGCTGCTATGAGGTCTCCATGAAATCTTATCTTCTCCAGGCTGAACATCCCCAACTTCCTCAGCCTGTCTTCATAGGGGAGATGCTCCAGTCCTCTTACCAACTTTATGGCCCCCCTCTGGACTTGCTCCAACAGTTCCATGTCCTTCTTACGCTGAGGTCACCAGAACTGCATGCAGTATTCCAGGTGGGGTTTACTGAATCATTGGCTCTTGGAGAAAGAATGTCCCTGGAAGCCAGAATGACAGATGACACCTGAGCACAGCTGAACAAAGAGCATCACAGGAAAAGGTGCTAATGAAAGAAAAAAATACACTGCCATTCTGTTTAAGGAAGCCTGGTCTATCGCAGAGGTCAGAAGAGAGACAGCATGAAGGCAGAAGTAGGACATGATAAAACCAGTAGGTGCAACACACATGATTCTGAGCTGACGGGGAAGAAACATCAGGAGATACCCAAAGAATTTTACAAGTGGCAGACAGAAAACTCCTGAAGTTGTTATCAAGCCATAAAAGCTCTCACAGTAGAAGTTTAGGCTGCTCTTTCTTTTCCCTCTCTCCACCACTCCCATGGATTTTCCTGAATAAATCATAGTGGGGGCTTGCTGACTGCTCAGTACATATCCACAGTCACGAATGGTGTCTTAGTGTCTTTCATTAACTCTTTTAAGAGAGCAATGCTCTCTGAACATAATACCCAACTCTTATTTCCCTCCTGGTTTGCATTTATTTTGCCTAATTAATATTCAGTCTGAGGAGTTAACTTTCCATTTACTCAAAGAAATGAAGTAGAAATCAGAGCAAAGAGGGCTTTTGATGTACCCAATGATGGATCTTCAAATACGTGTGTTCTCCTATCTCAGGTAAGAGAAGGCTCATCTGTCATTAGTTAATAGAGGGCATGAAGTACCAGCACTTCTGGGTCCATTGCAAGGAGCTGCATAGGCACAGATCATAAACCATTTTTTGAACATAAGGATTTGCTTTCCAAAGATAGGCAAAGAAGAATCCGGGAGTCTGTCTTCAATTCCCAGCTCTGCTGCACCATTGTGAGCTGCAGTTCCTCCATTTTCCACCTGCACATGTCCATGGGCTAAGGTGTCTAGCAAAAATTTACCCAGATTTGGGCATCAGATAACATTAGCCCTATATAAATACTGCTCTGGATGTTTTAGTCCTTGCTTGATGCAAGGACCAGCAGAATGGACACTCTCTGGATCCATGGCACTGACCTGAGCAGGCTTGCTGCCCTGACACCACTGGTAACACCAGAAAGTGGCCCCAGTGCTCCCTTCTTCCCTCCTGCATCCCATCATCCTGGGATCAGGGAAACACAGTTTTCAGTTTTCTCAAGCAGCAGGAAGACCTGTGCCCTACCACCCCACATCCTGGTGAACCACCAGCCCTCTCTGACACCAGCAGCAGGGCCACTTCCCTCCCCTGTGGAGAGCTCAGTTCATTGTCACATAGGCCAGGATGCTAGGCAAGTATCCAGCTCTTCAGGGTGGTATTTGACTGCATTAAACACTAGGCCACACTTTCTCTCTCTGAAATCTCTTTATTTGCTCCCTCCACACTTTCCAAATTTTGTGGCTAATGAGACTGGGACCCTACAGACAATAGCCTTAGTCCCACACTGTCTCAATTAACATTTTTCACCCTACATACTGCATGTAGCAAGGATTCTGTGAAAGAAATAATATATGATAGGGTATAATTTATTCCTATCCCAAGATGGATTAGCTCTCCTTTATTATGGGTCCTTTGTCAACCAGCCCAGAAAACTATAGCATTATTACTGTGAGTTTAAATAATTATGTATGTCTATCCTAATAAGAGAAAACATGGTTTGAATTTTGTAACAGATGATCTTGAGGACTTCAAGCCTGCTATGTCACTGCAGTTGGCCATAATTCTCAAACTCACTTGTTTTATTATAAATTTAAATTATTAAAATCTCATTAAGTTCTGAGCTTTCACTGTGACACATGAATCTTACAGACCTTATTTGCTTGTTAGACACATTTCTATGGTGCTAATTATGAGAATATCCTCATGATGAAAGTACATGCTGTCATTCCAGGTAGGAAAGCACTGCAATGCCAGGAAAAACTTTAACAACCCAAACATACATCCTAGGTTGGAGGAAGGAGAATGACTCCTGCATCCAGTAAAGACTGGCAACATTAGCACTGAGCTGGTACTTCCTCCAGATTTAAGAGGTCAGCTCTCTCAAAGAGGTAGATTAGACTCTCCTTACTCTACTGAAATATGGAAAATGCCTCTGCCAGTGTCTGGGTTGGAAGTTTAGTTCTTTTAAAGTGATTTAATAACTATGTTTTAATCTATGGAAATTTGGAACAAACAGGCAGTACAACACTTGGTTGATCTAAGCACACAGAGTTAAACCTAACACATTTGGGTTGAGCCTACAGCATTTAGCCTGGCCACTGTGAAGGGAAAATTAATAGATGTGCAGATGTGAAAACTGGGATACTTTAAGAGCTTCGGAGGTACTTATGAGCTGAGTAAAGTCCTGAACAATTGTTGTCGAATCTCATTTCTCTTTGGTACCTTGTAATTGAGTGATTGCAAAGGTTTACAATAACCAACATATTGTAGCACAATACAAGACTATAAAATTGCTTTATTTTTCTGCCAATTATGTGGTGAGAAATATATGGCTGACATGTCTTGCCACATAGGGGGAAAAAATCATTTCCCAATTATCTTTGTGTATTTTTGGCTAAGAAGTTTTCTCATGAGTCACAAATCAGTTTCTCATGGCATCAGTAGCCTTATTACATATGCAACTAATTTTATTCTGTAATCTAAAGCAGCAACAAAATGATAATTTCTGATATTTCTCCTGGCATTCAGTTATGAGAAGCTGCAGTAATTTTTCCATGTCTGCAAATAGCAGTAGGTAAAAAGGATCTCAAAAGCAGGAATAATGTTGTGCTTTTAGTTGAAAATATCAAATAGAATGTACAGCATGTACAGCTATCCTGACCCTCAGCACATCAGTCACCATTGAATATTTTCTATCAGAACTTCAAAACAATGCCAGCTCCAAAAATCCATTTTCATACCACTCTTCTTTTACTTATTTATCACATGGAATTAATATTGGCCCCACCCTATTCTCAGTGAGATCAAGAGAGGGTTCTAAATTCATTTGAAAAAAGGAGAAATTAAAGACTCCTTTTTATTTACTGACCCTTGAAAAAGAGAGAACACTAGAAACCACATTACATAAAAGCCAACATAACTACTTGGAAATCAACAACATTATAAATATTAAAGGTTTCATTTTGATGAACATTAGAAAAGTCTAAACGTAGTGATTCCTGCTTGCTTTCTTCTTTTGTTTTATTAACTGGCTACTTTAATGTTGAAGTCTTTGTCATGAGAATGTCTTGAGTTGCTGCTCTTTCCATGTTTCAATTGTTTTGAATATTCCCTGCTATAAAAAAATATCTGATGCAGTCTAAACATTTTTTTTTAAAACAGTCGAACTTCTGCTAATGACAAAAATGCTCTGTAATGACAGACCAGTCACAGGTATGTTGAACTTGCTATACTAAACCTTTAAAGATATATTACTTAGACTTTTGAGACAAGGTAAATTATCCTACAAATCTTAGAAAACTTCTAACTGCAGCCCACAAATGAAACAGCAGCATGACTATTTCACCATGAAAATTACTCCAAAGATTTAATTCATAACTTGAACCTAAGTAGGAATAATTCACCTCAAGCCTTCCACGTCTTTAGACATCTCAATACACTCTGCTTTCAGCAGAAAGCTTTCAATGGATTAGTGATAAATATTTTCAGTTCTGCTTCTGAGTTGCTAGAGATACAGTATCTCAGATACTATGTTCAGGGTGGAGGGCAGGCACCAGCAAAGTCAGAGAGCCTTGTCCAATTACACTGCACCAAACAGAGGTCACAACCTAAGCTTTCACCCCATACAGCCAAGTACCTCTGTCAGCCTCCACGTTTTCATGTGGAAGAACTGACCCATAGGACACACAAAGATTGACTTTCTTGTGTCTGCCAGTTGTTTTAGCAAGAATCTGTAATGGCTGATCAATTAATTAGGACTCCTTCCACAATCCCACTTGGGTTTATGTTGACCCAGCAAGGGCACAGATGCTGGCATCAAAGATGGACATTTAGCTACATGAAATTAAGGCTTCAGCATGGCCATAGCTCTTGAGAAGAACTTGCTTTTTAACATTTTTGTTCTTTTAAAAAGGAGGGTTTTTTCCTTTTCCATTTTGGAGACTCCTGTCCTTTGCACAGCATCTAAAGAGACTCTAGAGACAGAGAGAGCCACAAGCACCATCAGTTCCTCTGCTCTCTCTCCTGCCTGGGCTAGTAAAGCTGGTAGCAGGGACCTACCAGCTGAGGAGAGGAGCTGAAACAGTCCAGCTGGAGGGGAAGTGTTTTGCTGTAAGATCAGGCAAGACTAGTCCTAGCACATTAGCTGGGACTGTGCCAGTACCAAACTGTAGCAGACTGACTCGAGTACCAAGCGACTCTGCAGATCTGGGAGGGTCGTTAGGATTACAAGCCCAATCCCAAAACCACTAATGACTTGCTTGTTTTTACTGGTGAGGAATCAGTCTGTCTGTACATCTGTGACTGCTGAGCTCAAATTCTTCTGCAACCCAGCATACTTTCAGAAATAAAAAGAAATGAAAAATTAACAGAGACAGGAACAACAGGAACAAGGCATGCCTCAAAAGGAGAGTACACTCTTGTCACTCAAAGGTATTTCAGCTCTACCAGGTTTTGCAAATCCCTGGCTGCTCAGGATTCTCAAAGCCCTGGTTTCCAGATACTGGTGAGCTTCAAACAGGAATCTGCTGCAAATCATGGGGTTTTCTGATTGAGTATCCACCCAAATCTGCATCATAGCACTTACAGTCACTGATGGCTCAGTCCCAAGCAGTGACAAAGCTGAGGGCCTGTTTCATCTTAACCAACTCACACTGACTGTCTTCAACTATCTCTTATGGTTCGGCCTTACAGCTCTCCAACTGTACTTTTTCTGCCAAGATTGTTCGTTCCAGTGTTTTTCTTTCAAGTGTCTCAAGAGTGCAGTTCATACAACTCCATATAAATCTCCAAATTTACAGCAGGTCTAAGTTATACACAAGATGGTCAGGAAATTATGCCTAATAGAAAACTGTCAGCAGCAGATTATGAAAGAAGTGTGCAGGACAGGTAATGATAAGGCAGGAGAGAAATACAAAGACCTGCAGGAAAACATAAAATGGAGCGATGGGTCTGGGCACAGAGACCAGGTCACCAACTGGCATTTTTGCCAGCTTAATCACATCAGCTGGTGATGCATTTCTACAGTATTTCTCTATTGGCAAAAGCAATCTTACCAGTGTCAAAATATTAGATATTTCTTTGCTCCAAGAATTGAGAAAACCTACACAAACCCCAGGTACTTGCTTTGCTGGTTGAATCTGCCTCTAAATCCAAAGTTTACTATATCGACCACCCTGCTAGTCCTTCCTCAATGCACAGATGGGGCCTGTGTATCAACAGGGAAGAA
>NW_008652377.1:43480-87629 GCF_000695815.1 Acanthisitta chloris
TGTCCTTCCCTCAGATTGCTCCTGCATTTTTAGTCTGAGTTTGTGAATGAGGACACAGCAGGTGAAAATGGGCACGGTGGACCCATGCATGCCTGGCCATAGGGAACATGTGCTTGAGCCTCCCTACCTCTCTCCCTTTCCAGACTCTGTACCATTGCTCAGAGCACTCTGCTCCTCTTCAGCTATAGTTCCCATCTGAGTACATTTCTCTGACCTGCCAAGACAGACAGACAGAAGGTTTGATTTTAATAGCATGGCAGACAGGAAGAACATTGCCCAGAGGACCTATTTCTGGCAGTCTTTGACACCTTCCCCTTTTAACCTTGGTAAGAGATGAGCAGAAGAGGAGTGAGTGACTGAGTGAAGAGGCTCTTGCTGGATGAGTGCAGGAGGAAACCTGCCAGTGACAGAAGAGTGAGAAAGGGACAGATATGAGCTTGGCTATTTAGAAAAGCACATCAAGAGGGACACAACAAACCACTAATGCAAACAGTCAGTGCTTAAAAGTCCAGCTGCCTACTCCCATACCATCCTGCCTCTTCAGGTCTCTGGTCATTAAGCCCAGCTATCCCAGAGTATTTTGTTCCCAGACTCCTTCAGTGAAACTAAGTCTGTTTCTGAGGAGGATTATGTGCTAAGGGAAATACCCTGAGCAGTCCTGCTGGAACAGGAAAATGATCACAGCTTTCTCCAGACAAACTGGTTGTGCAGTTCAGGCAGTGGCAAAGCTTTTTTCCTCTATTAAACACGTCTTTAGTTAGAATTCATTCAAGGCTGGGTTTTGGTGAAGCCAGTGGGTGCATAAGGTTAAGCCACACTCATGTGTTTAGCTATTTCTTTTTCCAAATGAGGGAAAAAAGAGGAAACTCAGCTTTTTAATAAATGTTTTGTCTCTTCTTTCCCTGGTATGCAGTTCAGATTTGGTTCTCCAGGCAGAACATTTGTTCAGCAAACTTGAAGCTAATTAGCATTGTTTTAAAATTAAAGCAGCCTTTGTTAGTCAATTTTGTTGTGAAGAAGTTCGGGTGGGGGAAGGAAGAGTTAATCCTATGCTTTCTCCACTATGAGACCAAAAAACATTAGCTACTGCTTTTTTCCCGTCAGCATTTTTCTTTTCCTTTGCCCTTCTTTCCAAAAGGCTGGGAGAGAAGATCCAGATCCCCATCCCTCTGAGCTTTTGTTTCTATTAGGTTGCAAACACTCAGTGAAGAGAACTGATTATTTTTCTCCTCCCTTCCCACAGTCAGTTGAAGCAGAAACCACGTTCTGCCGTCATCTGGCAGAAAAGAGCAGTGTCAGAGAGGTCATAGATAAAATAGACCTGGAAAATGAAATATGCACTGCCCAGAAAAGGACATACTCTGGGTAATGGTCAAGGCTTTTCTTTGGCTCGCAGCTATTTTAGCTATTAACGTTTCAGGCATTTAAGTCTTGAAAAGCAGTTCTGAAATAGGGATCCCAGGTCTTAGCTTGAATTCTCTGAGCATTTGCAGCTCAAACACAATGAATGGTGAACCAAGTCCTTAATACAAATAGCAACAAGGAGAAAATACTGCCTTTCATTCAATGCTTATATAGTTGACCCCACACACATTTTCCCCAGCTGATAAATTAGAGCTTTTATTTGCATTTGGGTCCCTCTAGTGGAAAAAGGCAGAAGCCTGAGGACTGCTGCAAATCTTGGATGCAACCTGCTGCGTTACAGAACCACACGATCTGCAACTGACAGCATTTCTGCACCTTTGCTTCACCATTTAACACCAGGTCACACCACAGCTTGGTACAGATTAAGCTGTTGTGGTGACAGACGCCAAACATCAGCCCCCACACTCTGAGGAGCACTACTCTTCCTAGCCTCTTGTTCACTTACATACCAGGATATTTATTCCAATTCTCTTCCATCTTTCAGATGTACTGGGGTGGAGCAGTCCCATACAGCTGTACAAACTGGGACAAACAAGCTTGGTAGCAGCTTTGCAGAAAAGGACCTGGAATCCTGGTGGACACCAAGTGAAACTGAGTCAGCAGTGCACCCTTCCCAACTTCATTCTGAGCTGCTGCAAGACTGAATCCTGCAGGTTAAGGGAGAGATCCTTCATCTCTCTTCAGCACTGGTGTCATCACAGCTAGAAAACTGTGGCCAGCTTTGGGCTTCCAAACACAGTGCCAACATTGACAGACCAGATGAAATCCCACAGAGGGCACCAAGGTGGCTGGGGGCTAGAGCACGTGACAGAAGGAGAAACTGAGTGAGGCAGCCTTGTTCAGCCAGAAGAAACAGCTCAGGGAAGACCTTAGTGCTGCCCACAACTATCTAATGGGACAGAGGATGAAGTTCACCGCTTCTCAAAGGTGGACAGTGAAGACACACAAGGCAACAGACACAAGCCTGAACAAGGGAAATGCTAAAGAGACACAAGGAAAAAATATTTCACTATGAGCACAGTTCAGCAGTGGAGAAAGTATCTAAAGAGGGAATCTCCAGCATTGGAGATATTCAAGACTTGATCAGAAAAGGCCCTGAGCAACATACTCTGGTTCCAAAATCAACTCTGCTTGGAACAAGAGGTTGAGCCAGGGAAGATCTAGAGGTTTCTCCCAGACCAAATTATTCTGGGTTGTATCTCTCACCCACTGAATAACTCATCCAGGCCCTAGCTTTGGTGAAGATGATTTTGAAAAGGAGCACTAACTATATGAGAAAATAGCCAAATAGACTAATCCAACACATGAGACTGTGGAACAGAACTGGCATCTGAAGGACAACTGTGAGTCAGCATTCATCCCACCTAACCTCAGGTGCCTGCATGAGAAATATAGCCATCCAATCTCAACCCATTTCAAATCACCTTCTCTCTCCATCACTAAAGAAAGAATCTAACCACAGAAGAATTCAGTGACACATTCTTATTGGCAATTCATCACCTCCAGAGAACAATCCTTATGTGCTTCAAACCAAGGGACAGTGCTGTTCAAATATCATAGAATGATTTGGGCTGGATGAGACCTTAAAGATTGTCTTATTTGTACTTTAATTCTGCTGGCTAAAAGCTTGTCATAGGGCCCTGATCCCTTCAGCTCCATGGCAAGGGGTGTAAGGCAGAATATGGACCTTGCTAGTAACTGCACGTTATTGGTTTCAAACACTATGATGAGTCTCAGTTAAAGAGAGGCACAATTGCATGATGTCTGTCCCTCTGATTTCTCGGCAGATATATGCCCTTGTGGTAGCTCCCCACAGCTGAGCCCCAGCACACCTATTCCATGGTGGCTGTCTTCTTGCTTATCTCCTGCCCACAATTAAGATACATCAGGTTCACACTGATGAGGACAACACCACAGGGTGTTTTTCCTGGCACGACTTCCCCAGCCCAAGGCTTTGCTGTCTGATGGAAACTGGTTCATCTCTCAATCTCTGCTATTGCCTCTCTCTGTGGGATCTCCATGGTAGTACTGCTTTTTCCCATGATGGTGAGTGATCCAGAAAGGGTCAGCAGCCTCTGCTTCTTTCAGAGGATGACTTATCCACTCTTCCCTTTGTACAAAAGAGCAGCCAGTCTGGCTGGGATTGCCCCTGGCAAAAACCTCCTGGGCAAAGAAGACAACTGGCATGTTGGAGCTGTGCAGCCCCTTATGACCCAGGGGTGGTGCCTGATATGACAAAGAATAAAGGAAATCCATGTTTAACAGTGCCAAATTCTGCCAAAGGAACTCTCAGCCCAGAGCTCTGATGCTGTGGCAGGCACCACGAACTGCTCTCAGCTAGCCCTTACTGACCAAAACACCTCCCAGCCAGCAAAAACCAAAATGCCAGAGTGGGGAGCTGTAGAGATGCCTTAACTAGGCTGGGACAGAGGCTTCAACCACATTAGCAGGAATCTCTTCTCTTCCATGCAGAGCTGTCTGTTATTCTGACAGGGAGTTTCGGAAATAATTGCCAACAATAGGGGTTTCAGGACTATTTTACACCAGGTTCTACAATGGGTGTCCACAAGGTTATAAAACATCATGTTCCACATTCCTCCAGGTCTGCTATTAGTAAAAGCTGAAAGGCTGGGCTCCACAGAGCCATAATGAGCTCAGAGGGTTGGTAAAGCAGCAGATAATTAAATTAAGAAAAAAATTATGCTTTCACCAAATTTGGCTACAATCCCTGGGAACAAATGAAGACAAATCATGATCTTAAGATGATTTTACTGTGCAATTTTGGGTGCTTGCTCCCTATACTAGAAGTAGCCAAGTTTCTCAGCAAATCAATTTTATGAAAACTTTGAGCAAAACTTCACCCTAAAATTTACACTGCAGTTGGCTGAAATTTCCTTCCAAAAGTCACAGTCCAAGGAAACAGGAGAACTGATGAATTTCAGCCAAAGCATTTTATGTTTCAAGGAGTTTCAAGTAAGAAAAGCAGGCCTTATAGTGGAAAACTGTTTGGCAATACAGGCATACAACTGCTACCAGCTCCACCTATAACATGTTCAAATTAGTGTATACTGCAGAGTCCGAGTAAAATGTAGATTGGTGACCTCAAGTGCTTCCACTATTATTTGCACTGATACTTGCCATGAGAATAGCAATGCTTCATCTATGAATAAAAACATCAAGTCTAAGCCTTTCTGGCACTACATATAACACTTCCCTTTTCTCCCACATGTTAACATGGAGATTCACAGGCAACATGCCAAGAAGACCAGAGAAGCTAAATTCACTGTATAAATAATTCAGGATCAAAACCACTGGTGGTAAATCTGGAAAGTCACCATCTGACCTACCATATGTGGTTACTATGGAAATCGTTTTCTCCTTTAACTTAATGTACTCAGTAGTGGGAACCATTTCCTTATGATTCACATGAATCTCTGGCATGTGCTCCACTGCTAAGTGCCAGCAAGAAGCTGTTTGTTGCAGTGATATTATAATACTTTGACAGGACTACAGGACTGGAAACTGCCACAAACTGGGTCTGAGCTAACCAGAATGAAACTGGAATACCTGTCAGCAAAAGCAAATCAGAAGAGGACCTGGCACCCAGTATTGCTGTGTGGTCATGTCAAATGCCAGTAATATCAGTCCCAAGTCAATAATAAAACTGTAGCTCACAATGAATAGGCACAGCTTGTTTCCAACACAGAGATGAGGTTCATGGCAACTTGCTTATAAAATGTGTTCTTGTGTGGATTAAAATGGGCAGATTTGTCATTTGAAGGATTAAACACACTGTAAAAATTCAGTAACTCAGGAGTTCTTACCTGCCCCTGTTAGTGCTATTTTGTCTGCAGAAGTAATTTCACTTGCCCATGCCTGAAAAATTGAAATACTTAATTTATTCCTGTACATACACCAAGCTGTTTTAACAGACTGGATATCCTGGTGATTATAGCACCAGTTAGGAAGAAAAGCAGTTCCCAGGCTCCTGCAGAGAGGCCTTACCTGGCCCAGGTGTGAGTGCATCACCCACAGGTGTGGATGGTCCTTCCAGCAGCACATTGCAGTGGACTAGGAGGATTCACCCTGATATGGACTGTAAATCTCCAGATGAGAAGGTTTTGGAGAGCTGTAACTCTCAAGAATCACACAGCTCTTGAATGACAGGAGCTCTGATTTTTATTACTTTTAATAACTGGTGTTCATTATCATTTCTTTTGTTCAGATACCTTAGTTGTAGCCAAAATGGGGAGCATCCCTTTTACAGTTATTTGGAGGTTTCAGCACTGTTCAAGACCCTTCATGTCTAGATATGATGAAGCATAACACACTTTTTTACTGGATTAAAAATATTTTCCCACAACAGCCAGCTAGTTATGATAGAGATTAAAAAGCTTGCAAATGGGTCATTAGCTCTTTCCAGAGCTTGCTCCAGCTCCATAATACAGAGACCATCACAGTCTGAGATTTACACCCCATTACCTGCAGCACCAATGTGCATTTTTCAAACTTGGGCAAACGTAGTTTGATCACATTTGTTATAACATTGTCAGCAAAAACATGCATCAAGAAGTAACAAAAAGCTCTTCACTGGGTTTAACAGTGATGAGGAAGGTTTCAATTTGGTCTCATTTCAGCTTTGCCCTTTCTCAAAGTGCCACACATAGCACACTGTATTTTGGAGCCAGCAGGAAGATTCCCTGCACCTATTGCCAAACAATGTTTATTAAGTGAGAGCAAGGACTGTGTGTTACCAACATTTATTGGGCATTAACCTGATTATAAAGGGCAATGCAGAGCTCATACTGTCAAGCAGGAGAGCTTAAAACAGCAGACCCTGGAAAAGCACTTTGCTCTCCACCTCTATGCCTGGAGCAGGTCAGCTGCTCTGCTCTCCCAGAGCAGCACACAGGTGAAGGATGGTCCCAGAGTGCTGGAAGCCTCCTAAGAGGAAGGGTGGCCCTTGCACATTCATACATGAGCACTGAGGAGCAAGGCTAAAAGGTGCACCTCAGCAACTGTCTTGGTCTGGTCAGATGCTTTAAATGTCTCTTCTTCTTAAACGGTCATTACAAAGAAGTGAGGTGTAAAACTCTGAAACAGAAGCTGCAACCTTGAAGCTATACACATGCTGAGGTTATACTTGTAGAAATAAAATTTTTATTCTTCAAGGGCAGCTAAGACAGGTACTGCCTCAGAAATGTGGGGGTGATCTCAACCTTGAACCTCACCCTCAGCCTCAGCAGAGACTTACCTGGCACCTGATAAGTTAGGTTCACGTCTCCAAGCCAAGGTAGCCTGGCTGTTGCTGAAGCTCAGCCTCTCAAGCTCTGCCTTCCTACTTCATATAGCACCACGGTGCCTGTGTCCTGCCTCATCATCTGGATGCACTGGAGTGCACACAGACAGACCCACAGCAGTGCTCCCAGGGTTCATAAGCTCCATCTCTGCATGGGGCACACACAGCTGACCTACTTCCCGATGGATTCAAACCCACAAACCCCATCCCCATGCACACACAGCCCTGCTCTCAGCATTAGTAAGCTCCACCAGACCCGTGTCTCTGGTCCAGATAACTGCAAAGCATCTGAATTCCTCATGAATGATAGACAGGGAATGGCACTGTGTTCCCAGCAGACTGCTGGGCAGTCTGTCTCAGCACTTTGGATGCCAAAGACTTCTCTCCACCAGGCAGGCAGGTAGACCTCTTGTAATTAAATAATTAGCCCCCACACCTTTCATTACCTTGCAATCACATACTATTACGCTGACTGTCTTTACCCTCGTTTACTTTCATGTGAGAACTGCTCAGATGCTTACTTCTGAAAATGATGGATGATCTCTAATTGGGCAAAGAATCTCAATTTCCTCCCATACAGTTAATATTGTCTGGCCTAGGCAGACCTGAGATATCTGAGAGCTCTGCACATAGAGCTCTCCTTTACTACAGCCCACGGAAATTCACATCTCAGCATGTCCAAAATGAAAAAGACACAGCTGATAGTTTTTGCACCATGTTTTATGGTCTTTATGGCATCCAAAGCAAATCTTTCAGTAAAGGAATTTGTCTCATTAGCAATTATTGATGTCAGGCAAACTCTGAACTCACAGTTGTTGCTAAGTTATCTGTTTGCATGACCATGTCTACTCATTTCTGTAGGGAATGCATAAGAATTTGCATTATTACGATGGCCAAATGCTTGTACTCTCAAAAATAGTCCAGAGAAAGATTATTTTGTTTTGCACAAAAAGATTCAGATTTCATCTGCTGAAACAAAGGGAAATCTTTGGCTCTCAATCCAATTCACAGAAAAAAATGTTTGGGCCTTCAGTTATGAATCAAACAGAAATCATTATTTGGCTTTTATATTGGTTTGTTTGTTTGAATAAAACCAGGAATTTTCCTCATCACTTTTATTTTGACAATGAAGTGATTTCTTTTCAAGTAGAATTTCCAAAGGAATATTCCAACTGGCTTTAGCTGCTCACATTTTAGTCCAATAAAGAAAGGAAAAATGTCAGTGCAAGACACAAAAGTTACAGCCATACAAAGATGACCAAGCGGGAGGAGTGCATTTCATTTGGCTTTTTCAAAAAATTTGTTCCTCGGTAAATAATTCTGAGTTCTTGCTTGTCTACAGATCTTAAATAACGTTTCTAAGAGAAGCCTTTATCCTTAAAATAAAAATTCACTTTTTTCACATGCTTTTCAGAAAAGGGATGTACATACACTTCACATGCAAAATTATTTCTAGCCACCCACACTAGCTTCAGTAACCACATATTCCAATTTCCATAACCCATTTTCTTCCCAACACTCTCTCCTCGCTGAACTGTCAAATCCTTCATTGCACTGTAATCTCCTCTTCCATGCAATTTCCTTTCAAGAACCTCGTTTATTTTCAGGTGCTATAAAATAAATAATCATTTTCTAAATTGATCACCAAAGCTAAAATCTTGCTTGGCCTTGCTGCTGCTGTCATTCTACTTGTAGTTCACATAAACACGTGTACACAGACATTAAGAAAAGAAGGAAAAGTCTGACATTAAATTAGGAAATTCATGGGATTTCAGGACCTATACTCTTGAATTTTACATACTCCTCAGGCTATGTTCATACTTGAAGCAGTAGAAGTCGACTTTACTTCACAAAAAGAAGCAGTCAAGTTGCATGATTCCATGTCACAACTTCAGCCTACCCAAAACATCATATCTGACAGTCCTGACCATGTTCATCCAGCTGACTTATATCCCCATTTTCCTGTCTCCCAGGCTCATAGTGGTTTATAACATGCAGTTTAAGGTGCTCAGTATGAAAATCCCTGTAAGAAGTGATATAGAGAGAACTACATATATCACATACAATACTGCAATAATAGACACAGCATACTTGACTAGTAACTGAATTATTCATTTTCTTACTTAAATTTTCTATCTCCATTCTTCAATATAAATGAAATTACTATAGAATCTCTACTCCATTGCAGCCATATAAGCTGGGTCAGGAAGTTACAAGAGGGAATGGAGGATGGACAGTCCCAAAAGCAAGAATTGAAAAGGAGGATCCAGCCTTTTCGGTAGCTGAACCCCCTTTAAAATACCAGGGTCTTTCTAAAGTGTCCCAGTCTGATGTAACTCTGCTACTGTTTTCTTGCTTTGACTTCAGGTTTAGTCTCTCCAGGGGCATTTGACAAGCTCGTTCCAGAAGATCTGCCTAGATATTCAGCCCGAGAGTCCACTTACAGTAGCAGCTGGTTAGTAAGATCTCATTAAAGTATTTGGGGGGACAAAAAAAATCTGTTTGTCATAATTTATTCATTTTCAAAAATCTGTTTATTCTGATAGCATTTGCCCTAGAAAGAAATTGAACAAATTGTGAAGTTCATGTATCCTATTTGGTCCTTTTGGAATGGCAGGGGGTTTTTTCTTTCTCCTGAAATGGACTTTCAAACAAAAATTCTGTTACAAATGCCACAAAAGATTTAAATTCAGACCAAACATTTAGTCTCATTTATCTGATTTCCTGGAATTTCACTTGGAAAGGGTAGTTTTTCCTTTCCAGTTGGGAATGGAAAAATCAGAGTTTCCTTGAAACAGAAGACCCAGTCTCCACCCATACTATTTGCCATCAAATGTGCATATAAATGCTAAGAAAGGATTTTCAAATAATCAAAAACAAATCAAAGTCACTCAGACCTTTGTTTATGTTACACAGAGGAAACAGTGTTGTGATCACTGTGATCAGGCTAAGTTCCACAGTGGAGTGCATGGATCCAAATGGCAGGTCTTTCCCAGTGCCTTCCTTCATTAGAAGACTCCTAGATCAAATCCAAATGGCAGGTCTTTCCCAGTTACTTCCTTCATTAGAAGACTCCTAGATCAACCAACGTGTCAGAAAGGAACTCACAGCTTTCACAGAGTTAGGCATGAGGAGACCGATCATGTCCAACAGCAGCAAAGAGGACAGCAGCTTTTGCAAATAGTTAAGATCGTGAGCTTTTATGTGATGAAACTCTGACTTGAACATAGCCCCATACTAGCCTCTGTGAAGAAAGTTAACGCTACTTCAGCTCAAACCAGCACACTTGGAAGTACACAATTCCCAAAGTCACTTTTGCCATAATCCTGGAAGTATAATTAGTAGTGACATCACTTCTAAAACCAAATAGGACAGAAGGTTGGATTTGCTGCGCAAATGAATTCACTGACATTCATAGACTTCAGATCACACAGTGCCAAAACTCTGCAGTCTCAATCTTCCTTATTACTTGTCCCACTAAATGACGTAACTGGAATTTTTTTTCCATCCCTGAATAATTACAAAGAAGACAGAAATTCTCCCTGGGGAGAAGTTTAATGAGTGTGTAGTACACTGAGAGGGATCTCACCACACCCAAAACAAATGAATCACAGAAGAACACTCTGAAGAACGTCACATTTTATGATGAGATTCTCTCATCATTCTGGAGTCTTTTAGGACAATAAAAAGGTACCTGTGATGTCACCAGGCCTGATGGGTACTTCCAGTCTGGGCTTGTGCTGCCAAGTATTCCTGGAGCAGTGATTTAATTTTGGCTGTGTCACTACTGCTATGTCAGCTGTACTGCTGTGAATGCAGCTCTTGTGTCTTTCCAGCTAGGCTGTTGCTGTCCTTCAAAATCCTTGTCATGTGTGACACTAAAATGGACAAGTCAGCAAGGTAATAGTTGCAATACTAAATTCTAACTGCGTGTATGGGAAAGATCAAAAATGCATTACTAAGGATAGCAGTTGTTACAGGGCCAAGTCTGGGGCTAATAAAACTGAACAGCAGCCTGAATAAAATGAGCTTTTTGCAGACTCATGAGAACTAGGTGTGTAAGTGTTTGCCTGCTCCCAGTCCCGGTAGAGTGGCTCGATGAGGAAAGGCCAATGGTGGGTACTTTGCCTGGGAGAAAGGAGTTTCTGTCGTGGTGTGGATTCTCCTAATCCAGAGAAAAGCTTATTTCTGAGCTCTCCACTCCAGCAATTAAAAAAACAGCACCTCTTGTGATGCAAAATGCATACAAATACTAAAGTGTGCTAGTTTTTAATTGAAGAAGGATCACAGTAATTCTCCCTTGGTAGTTCCAGTGAGATGAAGAAGTTTCTATCCCAGCAATGACTTCCAGGGCTCTCTGCAGCAACTCTCTCCTTAGCTCTGGACTGTTCCTTCTCCAAACACACTGTGACAGTCCCTCAGGCCTCCAACTGCATTTTCAAAGAAAAGAGAGGAACGAACAGATAGTGTTTACTCTGAAAGACCAATATATATTGAGTCAAGCATTAAATTCTAAATGGAGATGTAGAACCAGATTGGGGAGATCTTATAGCACCTTCCAGTACCTAAATGGGCTTGCAAGAGACCTGCAGAGGGACTTTTCACCATGGCATGTAGTGATAGGACAGAACTGAAAGAGGGTAGGTTAAGATTAGATATTAGGAAGGAATTTTTTGCTGTGAGGATGATGAGGAACTGGAGCCGGCGGCCCAGAGAACCTGGGGATGCCTCATCCTTGGAAGTGTTCAAGGTGAGATTGAATGGGGCTTTTAGCAAGCTGGTCAGTGGAGGATGACCCTGCCCATGGCAGGAGAGTTGGAATGAGATGATCTTTAGGGTCCCTTCAACCCAATCCATTCTAAATGTGTGATAACGACAATTAGCTCTGCACTTAGATCCATGGTAAGCTGCTGTGTATTGAAAAGCGCCACATATATTTGCCGTCTTAGATGTTTGTCATCCCACATCAGCAACTCTTTTATACCACTCCCTTTCAAGCTTCTTTACAGTGTGTTTATGTACCATGTAACTGACTAAACGGGTTGTCATGCTTAAGTCTCTTGCTATCACTTGCCTAGACCCTTCATCTGCTCAGGCTGCTCCAGCTCCTGATTCCTAGCAGAAGTGATCCAGTTGGCTCCATTTAACCAGGTCTTTTCTAACTTCAAAAATTCTATGATTCTGTGAACCAGCACTGGAGAGAAAGGAGTCTGCCAACAAAACCAAAGACAACCAATGTGGATGGATGCACAGACATCCCATGAAAGAAACCACTTTCACTTACTTACTAGCTCTTTCACTGCAGGGACATATGAAAACCTAAACACTGGCCATGCAGTAAGCTGACACACATTTTTTATCTCATCCAAATCATCTGACATCATTCAGCTCCCTGGTGGGTGAAATGGAGGTGGGGTGTGAATCTCATGGAGACAGGGCCCCAAGTCCCCATCCCAGAATTTCACATTGCAGCCTGTCATTGATACAGGGGACTAGACCATCCAGACCAGAACTAAGCCAGGACCCACTGCCCCACCTCCATGCCACGATGCAGACACAACCTCCTGGGGTCCCCTGGGGACAGATCTTCACCTTCCTGAAATTCCAGAATATGGACCATTTGATGACAGATTACATGTTGCCATTCCCAGCCAAGCTGTTCTAAGTTTCCACATGCACAGCCCACAGATAGTGCTGTACACAGTTCAAGTATGCTTTGCCTTCATTAATCTTTTCCAGCAGCAGACAAACTCCCAAGCAGCAGAAAACTGCCACATCAAACACAGGTTTCTCACTGTACTGGGGAAATTGGTGCCCAGAAAGAAGGAACCCCCAAAAGCAGCAGCCTCCAATTCAGTCCTTTTCTGCAGTTCATGGAAACAGAAGGCAGTACAAGGCAGAAACCATCACATTATATGTCAAGAGCAAAAAAATCAGTCATGCTATCCTGATGAGGAATAGGTGGAAGATCTCACTAGGGACAAAAATATCAAATGCATATCCACCAAAGCATGCTGAGGGTCAACTGTCTGCTTATACACTGACCTTACAAAAGTAAAGTCAACAACAGCTTATCCACTGACTAAAATGTCAGAATAAACTCTCTTCAGCCTGAAGTGACCTGCCTGCATTGCAATAGTAGAGATAAATCTAAAACTATGAATTTATGTATTCAAAATACAAAGACAGGAAGGCTATGTTCTTCTAGCTCTCTGTTGTTGACTGCGGTCACATGTCAGTAGGCCATGTATACTGCTCCATTTCTGATGGCATACTGAACACAATCTGAACAGCACACAATTAAGAAGCTAAACCAGTTAAAGAAGTTGGTTCAGACTCACAGTAAAATACAGGTAACCAACAAGGTGATAGTGAAGACGTAACCACACAGTGTACAAAAGGCAGACCAGAACAAGTGCTATTGCAGTCAGCCTGCTACATAGCATGCTTTTTTGAGAGGATGGCATGCTACTCACTCTGTCTCCTAAAGAAATGAACTAGAAGGCCAACCTACTCTTGAACTGGGGCTGGGGTCAAAGATGACAAAATAATAGAATCACAGAATGTTAAGGGGTTGGAATGGACCTTGAAGATCATCTAGCCCCAGCCACCCCTGCCATAGGCAGATGCACCTCCCCACTAGATCAGGTTGCTCAAGGCCTTATCCAATCTTTGAAGACTGCCAGGGTTGGGGCAGCCACCACCTCCCTGGGCATCCTGTTCCAGTGTCTTAACACCCTCACATTAAAACAAATTTTTCCTACTGTCTAATCTAAATCTAATGTAAATGAGTCAGGGTGTCCTGTTGGAAGGTGACAATGACTGTCAAACAATTGATAAGAACAAGTCCTGACATAGTCAAAAGCTTATTGCTATCACTGACTGTTGGATCCTCCTTCTGCAGCCAGTGATTTCTCTGATTATACTGGAGGGGCAGTGATTTTCCCTCTGGATAATTTCAAGAAAAATTTCCTTGCCCCAGAATTTTAATAGATTAAAATTCCTGTACTTGTGGAGATTTCCAGATAGTCTCTGGAGCTACATGGTGACAAATTCCCTCGCTACTGAAGTCTGCTTTTGAACTGATCCTGACTTTCCTCTTGCTCATTGCAAGGGCTCAAGGAAGCTCTTTCACAGCCATAAATCAGGACAACTCACTGATTTCAGTTCCTGAGGAGAATTAGCTAGATCATCGTTTTGTATCTGTCTAAGATTTTTGGACAGAGAAAATTGTTTTAAATGAGTTAGAACAAGATCCATCATCCCTTCAGCACTGGGCATATTTCTCTCTACTCTGTAATTTCAACTTTGGAAATTCTAGCAATGTCAATCAGAGCAAACTGAGAGTCCCAAAGAATAATGAAATAAATCAAAATATCCTGCACAACATAGGAATTATTTAAAAATTGAAGTGGAACCTTTAAAAAACCCTAAGAAATTTGTACATTTTGTAGTATCAGAAAAGCAGGAATAACCATCCGTCCCTCCACGAAATTCACAAATAGCTATAAGCACCTACAGCAAATCTAAGAGTTGTGACCTCTTCTTAAACTGATTGTGATGTATATTTTTGTTGCAAATCACAAGATTCTTTCTGTGCCATTACATTTTATTACACTACTTAAATAAGCTTTAGAGTTTATATGCTAGACTAGGTATATTAACTTCCATAGTAGCTGTAATCCAGTAAAGAGTTCACAAAAGAGAAAAACTTAGTAAATTTTAGTATATTGCTTTATAATTCAATAGAACAGTCAATATTGATTCTTTTAGCCTTGGTATTATGTGTTAGATTAAAAGTCTGTGGAAATAATTTCCTGATTTTCTAAGACCTGTAAGGAAAAAAAAAGCTAGACTCTTTTATATGAAGGGATAGCTGAAATAATAGCCACCTCCAACCTAAAAATGGCACATGCCATCACCCAAAAGAGAAGCATGGACAAAAGGGAAAAGGGGTTTACTTGCTATTCTTTGTGAACTTGCATATTTAAGCCACAAACAGGGACACCAAAGAAAAGAGAAATGCAAAGGATACAGCTTGAAAAAACATCACCAGCATGACAGGGCAAAGGAGAAAGCAGAAGTGCCAGGGAAAGGGCACACTGCCTCTTGTCATCGCAGCATAGAGTCATAGAATGAATCAGACTGAATCACAGAACCATAGAATGGTTTGGGTTGAAGGGGACCTTAAAGATCATCTAGTTGCAACGCTCTTGCCGTCAGCATCCAAGTCTTCAAAGTTCAGAAAACAAGGATTTTGTATGTTACTTGAAAATAAGCGCCTGTCTGAGAAGAGGACTACACTTCTTACTCAGTTTCTCCTCTTCATGAGAGCCCAGTGCTTCCACCCAGCACTTGCCTGGAGATCCCCATTTCCAGGCAGGTCCCCTGAAGCTAGTGTGTCCCTCAAGGAAGAAGAAGCCATAGGCAAAGCTCAGAACATGAAGTCAAAGCATTTGCAGGCTCAGGGTGCTTAATGTGAAACAGCCCTGCTGAAATCAATGAGTCTGCTCACATTTGTACTCTTGCTCACAGCTCCCCTGGATGTTACATGCTCATGTCCTAATTTGAATAACCAAAACCAATATCAGTGTGGGATTACGATTACAGAAGTATAACATGAAGGAGAAAGTGGTGTAAGAAGGGAGAAATGGTGGAGTATACTGAGATATTAATACTAGTGACTATTGGAAAAAAAATGAAGAAAACAACATGCTCCTGTAAATCTTCAAGTCCAATGGCAGTAAAATGAAAGACCATTTAATGCTTAATTTAATTATTATTCATTAAACATCAAGATTGTGAAATCAATAGAAACCAACTCTGTTGGCCTTCACTGGATTATCAGTCTGGGGGCTCTACCACCACCAAATACTCTAATTCAAAGAAATACTGCAGTTCAAAAACCCTTTTGCAGACTGCAGAGAGTTGCTCTCCCAGAGAGGCTTTGGGAACCCAGGAGACACAACACTGAAGTAGAAGCAATCCTGCCTAAGAAACCTCCCAGCTCATCTTTCTCTGACCTATTTGTGAAAATTCCCCAATGAAGAAAGTTCCCCAGGCAGCCTGTTTCACTATTCTTACAGGGGCCTTCCATCCAAGCCAATTGCTACTGCAGGTTTGCAGCATCTCACATACTGCAGTATGTCATGACTCAGTTAAACATGGATTTTGGCTGGAGGCTTTATTGTTAATGTTCTAAAAGTGTGAAAAAATTATCAGGTGAAACTGTGCAAATATTCCAGCTGCATCAGTTTTATTCTCCACTCCTTTTTATTTCAGAAGTCATTGTTTGTTGGCATATTAATACTGATATCTGTTAATTTAGAAGGATTGTCTGGAGAGTCACAGTTAATTTACTAACTTGTTCTGTTACTATCTCTGGAGCGTCAGTTTCATTGGACTCTCCATGGTGTTTCCCAAACCCACACCTTACTTTGGGGAGTTCAGACCAGCATCATGCAAACTTCTGCAAATCAAATGCAGATGATATTGGTCTTTTGCACCTGCTGTGTGCCAGCCAAAGTGACAAATAGACTACAGAGCCACATACAAATCACATCTTTAGATTCATCTATAATCATGGTAGACAAGGGAGTTCAGTGGGCTGGTCAAAAATAACCCTAGAGCTGCTTTCCTGGCTCAGAGCAGTGATCCATTAGCTCACTGTGGCATCCCACTCTTAATGAGAAGGGAGCACTCAAGATTCATAGACGCTTGTGGTCAAAAGGAATGACAAAAGTCAGAGAGTCTGCAAAAACTCACAAAATTTTACTAGTAAATTACACATTTGGCATGGAAATTGATATGTTAGTCCCTGACCTCCTATATAAGCACACAGCAGTAGGTTTTGGATAAAGGGGTAAAGTGAAAGGGAAGACAGAATGAGAGAGATGAATTAAAGGGGGGGGAGAGAGAAAGAAAAGAAGAAAGAGAGAAAAAGAGATGACCAGTTCTGGCTCCAGCACCAATCCAGCTGGGGTGTCCAAGGCCTTGGGGCGCACATGGACAGCAAGAGCACTGGGCTTCATGTGAGTACATTTGTACAGATAATTTTTTCCCTGCCCTGGAGATAAGTTTCTCCCTTTCTGTGCAAAGTTATTATCATGCTTAGTCTGTCCCAGAAAAGTGCTGTCCTACCTGCATATGGCCCCTTCTCCAGTCACATCTTGTTCCTTCTCACTGTGTGTTATTACCAAAAATCCTCGGTTGTTATGACCTACAATCCTTGGTTGGCTCCACAGCTATCCTGCTATTGATGTTTGAGGCATACACATTAGCCCCCTTATCTTCTAGGCTTCTACGCTCACTATCCTGTCTTCTTTTAGCACAGCAAGTCTCATGTACTTCAGAATAAACTATGTTAGTCCCTCCTATATAAGCACACAGCAGTAGGTTTTGGATAAAGGGGTAAAGTGAAAGGGAAGACAGAATGAGAGAGATGAATTAAAGGGGGGGGAGAGAGAAAGAAAAGAAGAAAGAGAGAAAAAGAGATGACCAGTTCTGGCTCCAGCACCAATCCAGCTGGGGTGTCCAAGGCCTTGGGGCGCACATGGACAGCAAGAGCACTGGGCTTCATGTGAGTACATTTGTACATTTTGGATAAAGGGGTAAAGTGAAAGGGAAGACAGAATGAGAGAGATGAATTAAAGGGGGGGGAGAGAGAAAGAAAAGAAGAAAGAGAGAAAAAGAGATGACCAGTTCTGGCTCCAGCACCAATCCAGCTGGGGTGTCCAAGGCCTTGGGGCGCACATGGACAGCAAGAGCACTGGGCTTCATGTGAGTACATTTGTACAGATAATTTTTTCCCTGCCCTGGAGATAAGTTTCTCCCTTTCTGTGCAAAGTTATTATCATGCTTAGTCTGTCCCAGAAAAGTGCTGTCCTACCTGCATATGGCCCCTTCTCCAGTCACATCTTGTTCCTTCTCACTGTGTGTTATTACCAAAAATCCTCGGTTGTTATGACCTACAATCCTTGGTTGGCTCCACAGCTATCCTGCTATTGATGTTTGAGGCATACACATTAGCCCCCTTATCTTCTAGGCTTCTACGCTCACTATCCTGTCTTCTTTTAGCACAGCAAGTCTCATGTACTTCAGAATAAACCTTTTAAAACATCACACAATAGTCAGATATGGCTTGAACTAAGCTCTGCACTAAATCTCAGTTTTAAACCAAATTTTTAATGAACGGATTATCCCAAAAGAGCAAGATTTAGTAATAAACTGCTAAAATCTGAGAGAGAAAAAAAAACATAAAAACAGCTTTAATGTAGAAAATAATTTAGTAGTGATGGATAAAAACAGCATTAGCAAGAGGTATATAGGCTCCAGCTGTCATCCTTTCTGATCTCGACTCCAGCTCCAAAGAAGCATTTGCATTACTAACTGCTCTGTAGATATGGAAATCTCAGTGAAATCAGCAGGATGTTGGAAGCCAAGAGGAAACCAACCACAGCCTTGCTCCTTCTACACCAGTCCTTGGAAGCCCTATGTTCCACTTGGGCTTTTATGAATCCTGATTCAGAAAAGACTCGTGTAGGTACACAATTTTAAACCCCAACTGTACTGATCTCACCACAGTCTGGCAGAGTCCAGTTCTGTGTAACATAGGGTACCAGAACCACAGGACAGCTGAGGTTGGAAGGGACCTCTGGGGGTCATCTGTCCACTGCTCCTGCTCAACCAGGGCTACAAACAGCCCATCTGTCTACACTGAGACCACTTCCCAGGTACAAAGACAACTAGTCATACATATCTTTTTCAATAGGAGCCTCCAGCAGATCCTAAGGGAGGATTTCTGTTCTTAGTGTAAGACGTTTAATTTGGAAGAGACAAATAGTCTCTACTGTGGTAATTCAGAGTTTTTCAGTGAGTCACCACCTTCATTTAAGAATGACTGCAGGCATTTCTCCAGTGGAATGGGTATGTCAGCAACACTACACTGCACTGAGCTCTGCTAGCAAACAGACACTTTCTGAAGCAAGATGAATAGAGGATCAATTCATACCTGATCCTAAATAATAACCATCAGTGCCAAAGATTGAAAATAGAAGTACAGAACTTTTGCAGTGGAATTCAGCTCCGGATTCACAGGCAGAAGTTTAGCTGTCCACATGTGCACTAGTAGTGTACTCATATTGTAGTCAGCTTCAGGACTTGATTTTGTTGAACAAATATAACTGTCTTATGTTTGATATGCTCCAGGTTATCCAGGAGATCTACACAGGGCTGGATGACATGACATTACACCCATGAGATGCCCAGTTCCTCCCTGAGCATTGTCAGAGGTCAAGCATGATCTCCTAAGCTGATACCCCAGAGCACTTTGGGACATATTAATGTAGGTTGTCCTGATTCAGCCACCTAATACAGGCACCTAGTCTCCACTTATAGTTCCAAAAGGTTACAGGTCTCCTTTAGATTCTACACCTTATCTGCCAGCCCCATGCAGAGTGTCAAATGCACCATACTATCTCAAATGGCACTTGGTGCATATATGTGGACAAATCATAACCCCTTATAGTCACTGGAGAGAAAAATAGCAGTTCACACCAAATACTTTGGTCAGGTTCTTTGCAATGATGTGAATTGCATCGTAGACATGTGTATTGCTATTTATTGGTTATAAAGAGGCTCTAGATGATGAGCTCAGATATAGACATTAATGCAGTACACATCTTCATTTGATCAGATGAGAAACACTCCAAGGAGCATGGTTCCTTACATTCCCAGTGTTTCCTGGGAGATTTCATTCTTACTGTATAAAACAAAAGATGGTCATTTTTGCATGGCTGATTTAAATGTCAATATTCTTCATCCTGAAAGAGTTGTGAATACATTTCATTCTGCAGAATGCTTTCTTAATAGCAAACAATACAGCAGCTCATTTCAGGAATGAAAGTCTTAAACTTTTTTCAGAAAACATAGCATGAAAATTTACTAAATTAAGTTACAATCATGGGTAAAAGAGAGTTGTAATTATTAGATCCCTTAAACTGCAGAAATAGTTTAAGGGATGAACATAAATAGAATTACGTGCCTCCTCACAGCCTCTGCCAATGAATATTCTATCCAATCAAAGTGAATACAAGCTTGATAGGATCAAGCAAATATGTTATGAGTGGGGTGACTAATTATTGAATGGAAGGTTGGCAGTGGAACAACTAATGACATCTCATCACTAGCTCATTAAAATGGGCATCTCAATGTTGAACTGCAATCTGTACAGAAAAAATTTAAGACACTTTAACAAATTGTACATTTTGGAAGTGAATTCAACTTAAGTACCTAATGCATATTGCAAGAACCACTTTTGATGCTTTGCAAGTGGGAGGAGTTTTAAGAGGAAAAGTCTTTTGGTCATTGAGTATCAAAAAAGCAGTTCACACTGTTCTTCCTTTATTCACCTATGTAAGTTTGGCATGGGTCTTTATATACTGCAAATGGGTGTGTTTATGTACTCGAAAGGGACAAGACATATTACCAAGGAGAATGACAACACAACGGTTGTTTAAATGCAATGAATAACATTAATTTTACTGAGCAGATCAGCAATAAAATATATAGAGAGATCCGTTTTAAATTTCTAAACAAGGAAGATGCAGACTTATCACACCAAATCAAGCCAAGCACAGTTCCCTAAAAATTTGGCATCAAATAATAATTTTTCTCAATCATATCAGATTATAGTCCACAAATTTGACTAGTTAATGGGAGTAGCAAAAGTTTTCTCATCGTGTAGAAACTTACTGCCTCAAGCCATGTTCCTATAGAAAAAGGGGAATTAATTTGGTGCTTTCCAGAGGACTAGATTATCTAGTCCAACACCCCTGTCTTGGGGGTCTCCCTCAGAGTTCCAGCAGCACATGCATAACCAGTTGCCACAGTTTAGTGTCAATTTCCATGTAGTAACCAATTCCATCATCAATTGGGCAGTGATGGGATGCTGCTGAAAAGGATCCAAGGGTTCTGATGGATACCATCTGACTCTGAGCCACAATGTATTCTCACAGGAGAAAAGGGCAAGCTGAATTATTAGTTATGTTTGGAGCAGCAAGGTTCCCAATCGAGGGAAGTCATCCTCTTCTGTTGGGCATTGGATTGTTAGGTCTGAGTTTTGGCCCCCCAGCTGAAGACACATGGAGCTTAGGGAACAAGACCCAGGAGGAGATGCTGAGGGAGATGAGCTTGTTCAGTTTGTTCAACAGGAGTCTAAGGGACAATCTAACAGAGGTCAGCAGCTACCTGATGGGTAGTTACGAGGGTGACAGGCTTGGGAGGATCAGGTTGGACTGTGTAGGCAGTATGGGAGAATACTGCCCAGAGGGGTTGTGTACTTGGAGGTTTTCAAGACTCAGGCAAAATCACAGCTGACCTGGACTAAAGTTGTCCTGCTTTGAGAAGGAGCTTGGACTAGAGGACTCCAGAACTTCATGCCATCAACTTGCTTGGGACTCCTTGCTTCAATGGCTGCAAGACCATTCTTATACCCTGATCCTCTGTCCAGCTCACTGGGTGGCTGGGACTCAGGGGGATAGCAGCAGGGGCAGCAATACACAGGAAAGAAAAACCTCCCCGGATAGATCCAGGTTTCCCTCTTTACTGAGAAAGATGGTAACAACTCTCTTTGTATCAACAGCCTCTCTAAACTAGCACGCATAGATATCAAAGCAATACCACTCTTCTTGAGTCATTTGTCTCATCACTTGCAAGTAATATGAGCTTGTAATATTTGTGTTTGTGTTTCTCAGGAAGAAAAGGCAGGGGAAAGACTAGCAATCAGAGAAACATCTGCTGTGGCATCAGCGGGAAGGCACCACATAGTTTCAGTATTTTAGGCAAATTTACCTTCCTAGGAAGTGTACCTAGTGACAATTTGAAATTGTCTTTGAAAGGGAAAAGTAACTTTAAGTATGTGGCATGAGAACAAGAACAATTAAACACTGATCTTCACACCTCCAAAGTGCTCATGGAAGTACACTTCACTCCTTCCTCTTCCTCATGTGAAATACCTCCAGACGCATATTAAAGGACAACATGCTCATGTTCCTGCTCTGCTGCAAGATGCAGACAGAGAGCAAAGACAGTTTCCACTGTTCAGAAAACCCTGCACTTTGGTATCTGGCCCTTCTTAGTCAGTGCTTTATTCATTGATATTCAAAAGTCGATAGAAGGTGGGGTACACAGTATATGCAGAGCACCATTCAAAACTGTTCACAGTTCACCCTGGGTTTTTTATAGGTGTGCAGATTTGAGACTTCAGATGATGATATAAATCATCTGATCCAACTTGCAGCATTGCAGACAACCAGGAATCTCCTTGCTGTTTGTGCAGCCTATCAGTTTATCCATGGTGGAGACCCTAGGTTCTGTCTAGTGTAGAAAGAGAAAGCATCAGCCACACACAATTTCTGGAGAGTAGTAAGTGCTCTGTTCTTAATCTCCCCCAAGTGTACAAGAAAGTAAATGAAAGCCAAGTAAAGAAAATGGGACACAGAGGACCATATTTTCATAGTGCAGCTCTTAAGCTGTCACCCATTACAAGCCCCATGCACATTAGACCTATTTATGTCACATTTGCACTTGCAGATTGAAGGCCTCTGGTGCAATAACCGTTCATTTTACACCAGCAGAGCCTTGACACCTGAGGCCAACGTGGCCCTGCAAGGAGCAGAGACAGCTCTGTGAAAGCCAGGTTTGCTTTCACAAGAATTAAACCAGAGCCCTCTGTTTATCAGACAGGATCCCCTTGTTCTGTATGAGATGTTTGTCCATGCATCAGAAAAGCA
This sequence comes from Acanthisitta chloris, assembly GCF_000695815.1. Lineage (NCBI taxonomy): Eukaryota > Metazoa > Chordata > Aves > Passeriformes > Acanthisittidae > Acanthisitta > Acanthisitta chloris. Next base: position 65,996 of record NW_008652377.1, read on the forward strand.
ATCCCTGCAGTTCTGGTGAGTCAGGACTCTGCTGTGTCAGAAGACTTTTTTCCTCCCACAGCTATACACATGCAGGCAGCTGCATCAGAGAGGTGGGGAAGGTGCAGGACCACCTCTCCTGGTGGCAAACCATAGTCCAAACATGAAGCTCCAGCAGCTGCTTCACAAGCTGCTGATAATGAATTAGCACCATTTGCAACACAGGGTAATATAGTAAAATGCTTTGAATTGCAGGAATCTTTAGTATATCAGGCTGTAATTCCCAGCAGTTCAGCTGCTGCTGCATGGATGACTGAGTGGTGGGAGTCATTCCAACTGCTTGAAAATAAGCTGGACACCAGAAGGGTCGGTGGTGTCCTATTCCAAGAAAACAAGATTAAATATCTTCCTGCATAAATTCGAATTTCAGACACAAAAGTTATAGGGGAAAAAATCAGATATTTATATTGGGAAACAAAGGAAAATAAGTAACAACCATGATCAGAGTTACCAGGTCTGTGCATGTCCCAGATGGCAGAAGGCAAAGCCTATCTGCGTTACAGGAAAAAATGTTTGGAGTACAGATATTTTTGTTGAAAACTTAGACTATGGAAAGAATAGTTGTGGCCATATTTTGCCCATTAAGCTCAGCGAAGTGCTCTGGGATAAGGAAATAAGTGAGAGAATCCCTGGCCAGATTCCACCTTGGCTTATATCTACTGCAACCAACTTTACAGCTAATTCTTGTGCACCCCTCGCTCCATCACAGCATTTACTAAATAACTGTAAGTACATAGCGATCCCACTCCCATTTAGGCATTAAACAAACACTCAAGTTTATTTACAGCTAATTCTTGTCCACCCCTCGCTCCATCAGAGCATTTACTAAATAACTGTAAGTACACAGCGATCCCACTCCCGTTTAGGCATTAAACAAACACTCAAGTTTTGCTGGCTCAGGGCCCATAGTGAGTAAGAACACTCATGGATATAACAGTAGCCAACAAAATCAACACCTAATTCTTTGCAGCAGGGCCTCTTGCCTGACGTACTCTTTGCTGAGTGAGACCAGGAGTAGTTTGCTCAGACCTCACCAAGTTCTCAGGCACAACAGTAGGATTCAGTTCACCTAATGGCAGATAGTTCCAACACAGGTATTGACATCTACTCATCACCTTCAACTCCTTTTATAGGAAGTGGAGAGAAATAACGTATTCTTGAAGTGCTCTTCCTCTGATCGCTCCAGAGGTCTGTGCAGTAGATTCATCATACAACCACTCCAAAAGTCTGTGCAGTAGATTCATCATACAACCCTCTGAGTAGTATTCAGCTGACTATACTGGTCAGCTCTGGGTAGACATGTTGTCTTCAAGGGACGAATCCTTCCACCTATCTGCAAAAGGCAGGGACTGTCCATTCCCCCAGGTCCTTACAGAGGAGCTAAGACACAGCCCAGTTGTGAGTGTCTATAAGGAACCCTGGACTGGTCCAGTAAGAATGGGGCTGCCACACTGCTTTATGGGCAGCAACCTGAGCAAAAATCCCTGCCTCAAAAGAAGCTACTTTAAAGCTCAAGAGAAGCCAGAGAGCCCTGTCCCCAACAGGAGTTAATCCTGTCCTGGATGAGCAAGGCAACTACTCCACAAGAGGGCCCCCAGGCAACAGCAGAGTCTGGGAGACACCTCTGCCCCTTGTACTGCCCACCCAGGGCTAAGATGGGAACCCTCTTCTCATCTCCTTTCCCCAGCCCCGGGCCCTGTGCCAGCCCCAGAAACTGCCTTCCCTAGTCCCATCTGACAGAGAAACGATAAATGATGCCACTGTATGTCACAGCACTGCGTTTTGGTGTCCACATCCTGAGGAGGTTCTGGGCTGGCCTTGTATAACTAAATTCACACCAAGGAGACAGGGAAAGGACATTCTGAGAGCACTGAGTCAGAATGGCAAAATTAGCAAATTACTCCCAAGGACTACCACACGTCAAACTAGCCCCTGAGAGGGGGTGATGAACCTCCCACCAGCCCCATTCATTGGTGGGGATGCACTGCCCAATCAATGACAATGCCCTGAGAAAGGATGCAAAAACCAGCCAGGAAATAAAGTGTTTAGCCATGATCTTCCTACAGCACAAGGATTGCTTCTGTGATTGACAGGGCTGCAAGCTGGAGACAAGTGAGCCAGATGTGCATGTACACATGGGTGGCAGCTTGACCAAAGGAGATGCCCCAACAAGAATTGATCGACAGCCCTAAACAGATACATCTTTAATGCTGGCAATGTCCACCAAACTCTTGCAGAGTTCTTGCTTTCAGGTGAGTTTATTCTCTTGTAACTCTTGTGCTTACCTTGGTGTGCTGAAATTGTTTTCTTCTAAGATGATTTAACTTGCTTGCAGCTTCTGTCTCCAGAGTAAGGCTTGGATCTTCTTGGCTATGGTAACATGCCCATTGCAAAATCAATGTGCGAGCAACTAGGGCAGAGAGCACTATTCCTGTCTCCTCTTATGGCTGGAGAGCTGAGGTCCAAAGAGATCAGATAGCCAGTGTCGAGGCCAGTGTCACACATGAAGTGTGTAGCAGCAGGCATAACACATTCCTCCTGACCTCTATCCTCGGAGCATCCTCAATAGAGCAAGGACTGTCACCCACTTGGTTTCTACTCGGCTTGCAAGGTTTTGTGGTTGCTGCGGACTTGAACCTCCTGGCTGGAGTTGTGTTGCCAGCCTGGGCTACATTGGAGTTATTACGGTGTTTTAACCAGATGTATATGCACCTATGCTGTGTCCACTGGAAACTGGTTTCTAGTGTGTCCCAGCCCAGTTACAAGATTCTTCATCAAGTCGTCCTGAACACCCTCAGTGCAGGTTATTTAATAGCTGCAGAGTTTAGATGCAATCTACCTCAGAGCCGTGGAGATGTTGTCCAAGAAGTTCAGAAAGTTTATGAAGGGAAGCAGATACTGTGTTTTACTCAGGTCAGTGCAGAATTCACTCCTCATCCAAAGCAGCTGCAAATAGAGGTGGTGAAAGGCTTCTGGAGAGCCAGTGCTCTGCTGACAATCTCCCCAGTGAGCAGGGAGGCCCATATCAAGCATCAATGGCACATGTGAACAGCTGTCATGGGAGGAAAACGCTCAAGTTATGAGGTTTGTTTTCAATTCTTTCCTCAAACTCAGCTCCATATGTTGTTAAATTTTTCCAGCCTCTGCAAACTGATTCATGTGGCATGTTGCCTAACATTGCACAGTGTGCCCATACGACGCCTCACGAGTGTAAGTGAATAGCTCTGCACTAAGGCAAGTCCCACCTCACTAAGGGCAGGTAGGACTACTGCCTGTAATGCTCCTGCCCTTCTTCAGATCAATATGGGATACAGGGTTTCTGCATTTCCCAGCCTGCAGGGCCTCAGGACAAACTATGCTTAAAGGTCCCATCCCCTCTGCAGCTTTGGTTGTGCTGTTGCATCTAGTTGAGAGAAGACACCACAACTCTGGCAGCAAACTCTGTCCTCTTGGCCATAAACGTCCTGCAAATAACCCTCTAGTGCCTCTGACCCAGCACCATGCCTGATGCTCCCACATAGATCCTTTTGTCCAAGTCTTACAGAATATGATGTAAACAGCATCTTCTATCCAGAAATGTAATTGCAAAATCTCAATTGATTTTATGCCAAAAAGATATACCATAAAACTCAAGTGGGCTATTAATGAGAAGGACATTAGCAATAAAAACCTATGTAAATCTGCACATAAATACGAGTGAGGATTATGAGAGTGGAAGATGGAGATGCAAACCCTGCATGCTGTTTTCTTGGGCTGATTTTGGAACATTTAGAACTCTGGTGTAATAACCTTTCATATAAATACTGCAAGACTCCACTACATAATTATTCCATCTTGAATGTCGTCATCTGTATTTATCCCAGAATACAAGTGGTTTGGATAAGTGGAGGGAATATTTGGGACTCAGTCAGTACCCAGTTCAAGTGCTTTTACAGCAGCATGAGTGTATGTGGGAGGTATGTCAACTCCAGGGGGGAAGGGAGGTGGAAAGAATTTGATCCCCACTAACACCACATCCTGGACGGTGGAGGGAGTGCAGTCCAAAGCTGACAACTTACATCTAAGCCAAACCATGTCTGAACTAGTAAAAATCTGCTTTCTATGATGAGGTAACTGACACTTGGGACAAAGAGAGGGCAGTGGATGTTGCACCCCTTAACTTTTGATTCAGTCTCCTGTTGCGTCCTCATCATCAGGTTGGTGCAATGTGGGCTAGATAAGAGAACAATAAGGTGGGTGGAAAACTGGCTGTGCCACTAGGCTGAAGGAGGTGCGATCAGAAGTGCAAAGTCCAGCTGGCAACCAGGAACTGGCAATGCCCCTCAGACCAGTGTTGGGACCAGTACTCCTTCTTGTCTCCCCTAAGGACCTGCATGACGAGGCTGAGGGCATTCTCTGCAAGGATGCAGACACCAAACCAGGGAGTGGGATACACTGGAGGGCAGGCTGCTGCCCAGAAGGATCTGGAGAGGATGGAGATTGGGCTGACCATTGGGACTCACAGAATAGGGGACCTTCCCCAAGTTGCAGGTCCCCATGTGATCCTCAAAGATCCTGACCAAGTGTTTAAATACCCTTCATCCAAAATTTTAACTGCCTCATGTGCCAAAACCCTTCTCTTCCAAGCACAGCATCGTTGATAAGAAGCCATCCTTCATCTCTGGAACTGTGAGTCTAAATAACATTGAGGGTCTCAAGCTGAGATGCTTGGCCTGAAGCCTTTTGGTTAAACCAGCATGAATGTTGCACCTGGGGCAGCCCTCCATGGGGCAGCTCAAAGGATGGGGTCCTTTTTGAATAGTCACAGAAAAAAGGAGGGGAAAAAAACCTTTGGGAGAGGGAAATCAAGAGACTGTTTGGCACCTGCAAGAAACGCTGAGCCTGACTAATTTTTTCCTTACCTGGGAAAGTAATTTTGGGTATAGACTTGTAAGAAATGAGGTCCTCTAACCTACTTCTTCTAACAGCAGTGTGTAACATTCAGGTATTCCTCACACTCACTCATCTTTTGCCTCAACAGCAACACTCAACCCCGAAATAGCCCCAAAATGGGGATGTAGCTCCTTAGGGAGCTTTCGGACCAGAAGTTTTCCCTACTTCTTGCATTTTCAATGTGCATTTTGGCAAGAGACAAAACACTGTGTATAAGCAGATGGAGGGCATGGGGAGATCCAGCTTCAGCAGGGAAACCAAGGTGACACTGAGGTTCCCTGAAGCCCTACTGATCAATGCCTACCTTGGGGATGGGGTTGGGACAGACAAGAAACAAGGGACAGAGTCTTCATGCATCTGAGGAGCACCCTGCACATGTCAAGAGAAAGGGCTGAGCCCTTCCCCACTCACAGCTAGGAACTACTAGAAGAAAGAGGCTTCACACAAGAGCATGACTTGACACCTGGGTATTTCCCTCCACCTGGGTAGACACCAGTGAATCCCAACCTTGGGCTTCCACTTCCACTATGTATTCCCAAATGGGAGGTATGGGTTCACAGTACACCAGGTCACCTAAACACCAGGCTCACAGGTACACAGTCATGCAGAATTTGTCATGGCATTGAACCTGAAGATTTCTGTCTCAATGCATCCATCTGCAAAAGAAGACTATGGTATTCACATTCCTCCATAAAGCTCCTGAGAGAACATGAGGCTTGAGTCCAGGAAAAGCTGCCCACATCATCCCCACACAGCGGGTCCTTCTAATGGAATAGGGGAGTTTTAGGTGCTGAATCAAGATTAGGAGAAAGGAAAGCAAAGTCTCCCCCTTTGCCCTCTCCAAAATACAGCTTTTCTTATTTATTATTTTTTACTGATGAATTCTGAAATAAATTACTTGTTTAAGGCAACAAGCTGAGGCATTTAATTACAGTGATGCCATTCATAATGTGAGAGTTAAGCATCTGTTGGCTTTTATAGTATAATCTTTATTCTATACCATGGGAAAAAAAAATCTCTGGGCTAATCACAGTGAAGAGCCTTGACTCCAAAGCCCAGAAACAGCAAATCCCTCTCTCTAGTAACTCTGATTTGTCCTCTCTATACCACATACAGTTTGCTTGATCATCCACAGCTTTGAGATCCTGTAGGGCAAGTCAAACGCCAAGGAAGCCCTCAATACATATTACTTTTTCTCACATGGTGATTTAGATCATATCCTAGTGACAGCCTAATCCAAGGTTTTTCAAACTTTTTGTAATATGGACATTCAAGTTGCTTCACTCAACACCACCAATTGCTTGCACCAACTGCATGTGTTTCCTCATCTCAGCTTTTCTCAGCCTTTCAGCAAGAAATGTCTAAAAATCATGTGGTTCTTCAGATTAGCTGGATCCCTTACAGTGGCCTTACAGAGGGGTCCAGGCACACTTTACAAACATTAAATGAGTGCCAAGACCAAATCATATGGACAACCACAGCTCTCAAATGTCACAGCATTTCTACCATGCTCTTCTGCCCTTGTAGAATACTTTCAGAAAGAGGCTCTGAGAGAAGAATCACTGCAAGTCACCCAATGTATTGCACTGTGAGACTGCACTGACAATGTTTTAATGGTGCATCAAAACCTGCAGAAATCACTGTGCAGGTAAGACGAGTTGCAAACCAAGCCAAGAGCTAGCAGAGACCTTGCCAGAGACACTACAGTTAGAAACTGCCTGAGAAATGTTAACGCCGCCTCCATTCTCCAGACATAGGTAGGACCTATGTACCATGTCCCCAGGGCAGGGTGGCACACCAGTTTCAGAAGCAGCAGTGGCAGTCCAGGATGGCACACACCCTTCCCTCTCTTGCCTGCAGTCCTCACTTTACAGACAACACATTCAGGTAGGAAGGGACTTACCAAAAATATGGGGTAGAGTTATTATTTTCTTAATAATAATAACTTTCTCTGAGTTCTCTAAGGTTCTCTCCCAACACTTTATCTTAACTGTTAAGGTGTGAAAGAAGCTAAAAAGCCACTAACCTTCACCAGATCCATCCCTACACCCCCACCATTGTGAGGTACCTGTTAAAAGAGTATTGTCTTTTCACAAGCAATTTTTCCTTGACCAACTAAAAATACCCATTTGTGAGATGCATTTTCATTTATTTTAAATATTTTAAATGCTTTCTAGAGAGATGTGCTCAAGTTATAGTGTGATCTGAAAATATATAGAAGTGCAACACAAAAAAATCTGCTCCTCAAAATCATTCAGTAAAAGACAACTGGGTTGGCCACTGCTCCCTGGGACTGTGCACAGCTCCCAGGGGCCAGAACATCACTCTCAGCAGCAGAACATCTTAGTGACCACATGCTCTGGGAAACATGCACTGAAGAGTCCAAGTCAAAGTTCAGCTGTTTTGGAATTGTTAATGCAAAAATTAATTTTTTATTATAGGAAAAATCCTAGGAGACTTCCTCACACACATTCATCACTTGGAGCGGCTACAAGGAGGTTATTCAAACTTTCCACCCTCACATTAATCCTAGCAGCACCTTGGAGTCCCTGCAAAAAGGAAAAACAGACTGCAATGCACACTTTGCATTCATATAATAAAGGAGACGGTCTGTTCTCTTGGAGTTTACAATGAAGCAGATAACTGGAATACATAAATGAGCTTTGAAAAAGCAAGCAGCATAGAAAGCATCAGCTGAATTTGTAACACTTTGAGTAAGCTGTGAATGCATGGAAATTGCTTTCTAACTGACATTTTTCTGAAACCCAAACTATACTGCTTGCCTCCAAGTGGACAGAGCAGTACATTCAACACAAGCTTGACATCTGCCAATTAATTCATCTGTTAAATGAACAGTTCAGGGGAGAAAATGGGGCCAGAGCATCATGATCCTCAGTGCTACTGTGTTGATTCAAGTCTCTGGAAGTTATGGCTGTGTCACCTGTAGCAGTCTTCTTGCCTACTGTTTAAGGTTTCTTTGCTGTTTCATGGTTCTAAGACAAAAATCTTCTGATTTTTTAATTAGAATTTTAAAAAATAAATCTTCCCTTTTTTCAGGAGGCACAGGAGGCTCTCCAGCTCACACATAACAGCAAAACAAAGCATGTTTTGGGGGAACAGACATCTGCTTTTATGTCATTTGCTCTACTGACATGAGGCTGAGGCTTGCATTCACCATCTGAAGTCAGTGAGAGATCTCTGATGCATATCACTGCTCACAGCTTTAAAAAGCAATGGTGTCTTCAGTCTTCATTTTGAAAAATCTGTATCGATGAGTATTCACTCTGGCACACTGATTTCTAGAGCCACGTGCAAAGCTTTGCATGCAAATTCTCCAGCTCATGAAGAGCAGTTATAAAGACTGCACCTGCACTTCCAGTGGAAGAAGGTATCAAAAGAAAGAAGAGAGAGAAGATAAGGGAGGAATTTACATTCCTCTATTTCATTTTGTTGAACTACAGAAAACAGAGGAAGAGAAGATACTTGAAAGGACAAGGATCGATTTCACAAGGAAAGGATATTTCTCAGAGAAAGAGTAGAGGTACTCAGAACAGCAGAAGGGAGTGAGAAGCAAGCATGCAGCACAGAGGACTAGGGTACATCTCCTTGGACAAATGACTATCCTACAGTAGGTCTGCAAGGTGGCCCACAGTGCACTGTACAGCATGTCCTGGGTGTTCCCTATAGGTACCAGCTTGGTCTCCTAACAACCAGATCCAAGAGCATCCCAGGGAGTCCAGAATCAATACACTTATTACCAACACTCACTCTTTTCTACCTTGTAAGTATATCCAGACATGCCAGAGAAAGTTCAGAGCCTCTCATCACTCCAAGTCCCACAAGACGAATGTAACATGCTCCAGGACAGCTCATCAAAGTGGTGTATGCAACACTACCAGATTGGTTCATTGCGAGAAGTCCATAAAACACAGGACAGGAAAGTTGTGTTGAGAGCTTATGGATTAGCATCTGTGACATTATTTCTAGAAGTGCTACACATTTACCACCACTCCCAGAGTTCAGAGGGAACTGACAGCTCTAAATGCTTTCTAAAAAAACACAGAATAGCATTTCAATATGCTTTTCCTGATTCAGAGCATGTGAGGATCTCTCCTTGTTACATGGATGGGGAAAAAATTGCAACTTTTTCCATGTTTTGGCAGAAAATAACAGAAACCTGGATCAAAATATATAAATCAAGATTTTATTAGAAAGTCTTCAGCATGAAAACCCTGAAAACTGTATCATTTTAGAGAAGTTGGTCAACAGGAAATGGCATTGTTTTCTATCTTTTTTTTTTATAAGTACATTAAAAATGGATGAAAATGAGCACACAGCCCTCCAGCAGCTCCCAGCCTGCCCACCCTCGGGGGTTCACTTGGAAAACTGTGCTTGGAAAACATCTACAAAAATGTTGGCAACTGTATATCAGCTTTTCCCCAAAAGACCTAACAGGCTTTTATTATCCAAACAGATCAGATGGCTTGGAAAATCCACATCTGTACTAAGCTGACAAATGGGAAATGAGATCAAAATGTCAAACTAAGGACTTCCGATAGTTTCTTCATAAGGGACATTAAAACCAGACAGAGAAGAAGGTTTGGCTTTGCCACTCCCCCTCATTCTTCCAGTTCCTGAAGCTCCAGCAGAAGGAGGCTGCCAGTGACTGCACAGGGCCAGAAAGCCCCTACTCAGACAAATACATGGTGCAGAAACTGAGAGCTTTGATTTCGAGGGGCCAGCCCTTGTGATGGTCTCAGCTACCAGCATTATACTCAAAATATGAATCAATTCTTGCAGCCCAGAGAGAGAAAAATATGAACAAAGAAGTTTCCACTGGTATTTTTTAAACCAGAGACAATACTTTTAATATGGGGCCTGTTTTTATCAACTTAGATTCATTTTTTATATACAACATTGGGGCTTATTAGAAGGAATGTTAAGATTAAACTTAGCACAAAAATCTCTGCTCATAGTCTTTCCCCCTCTGGACAATAACAAAACAAAAATTGCACACTTTCCTTTTGACTCTGGCAGTGACTGCTGTTGTTATTATTTTCCTCCCTCTCTGCTGATGCTGCCAGTTGAGCTTGGAAAGACATTCGAATGAAGAAAGTCGACGGGAGATAATTGACAGGAGAAAAGGCTTTTGGAGTGAAAGTCACCTCACATCACTTAAAGTTGCTAGGATTAGCTCATTTGAACTCCTATGGAGTTGAGAGGTGTGGTGTTTGGAGATAAACCCAGCTTTTCTTCAGTGATATGGTTCATTCACCATAATAAAGTTTCCACCAGGATGAATTTGAGTTTAGCGTTAGGCTTCCTAGTTCCTGTTGTATGCCAGCACAGAGTGCACTGTGCAAACCTGTATATCTCCTCAGCACTCAAGAAGACAGGTCCTTAACTCAAGGTGAATCCCCAAAACTGTAACAAGAGAACACTTCTGAGATACAAAAGAAATAAGACGCAGCTCAGGGCAATAAAAAGTTATGTGAAATGGGAGCAATTTTTATGTGCAAACAACTGATTATTCAGATGGAAAAGCCTCATTAAAGGCACATAAAACTTATAACTAATAAGATCCACATAATTATTCAGATCTGCAGAAGTCAAGACAATCCTGAGATAAGCTTTCTGTGTAGTTCTCTTCTGATGTGTAGCAGTGATAAAGCACATGGAGTGAATCATCACTTTATTCCCAGAGCCAGATAACAAGACATACACAAATATGTATCTTCACCCAGTTATCAGCAGCAAAGCCAATAAATGTTTGATGCATTCCTCATCCCCTCCGGGCAGGCTTGTAGCCCAGCTATAGAAACAGTACAAATGTCACAATTATACTTCACTCCAATGCCAGGGGTATGATGCTTTGGCAAAGAGGGAACATCTTGTAGGTATAAAATTCATCTACTAAAATCCAGGCAAACAAATCTGAACTATGTTGTAGAGACAGTGGACGACATTTAATCAGGCTGAACTTGAACTTGTATCTGGGATGAGCTACATAAGGCTCCCAGGCCTCATTCAGCCCCTTAGTGATAAGCTGTGTCAGCCTACAAACTCTACTCCTGTGCTTTATACAGAAAATGTCATTTCCCATGACCTTGATGTTGTCTTTATGTGACTTCTGGGTATGCAGGTTCACAGTAGAGCCAGTGCATAGGGCTAATGCATCATTTTATCTGAGAATTAGCTCCTGTCCCACTGGAGAGCCAATGAGAAATTTGTCATTTTGCTTCACTGGGACTGGGATTTCAGGCAAAGTGCTATGAAAGTAGGCAGTAAGTTGGAAGAGAGGAAAAAGTGTCACCTGGACATCCCAGGCCTTGCGTGTCTACTGTCAATAAAGGAAAGTTGTAGCTTCTGTGTTACAACCATAGCTACAACTGCTAAGCTGTGTGGATAGAAAGTGTGCTGTTTTCCATCTCAACGTTTCACCCATTCTGCACCTGCAGGTTTCATATGGTGAGAAAACTCCATGCTACACTTTGATGATATAGTCACCAGATGGACCACATTTGCAGTGGTACTCAGATGAAAATACTGCAAGAGTTTCTGGTAGGACTCAGGTCAGCTGTAGCTGGAGTGGTGACACTATGCACATCTGCATGTGTTTCCAGTACCTGGCAACGCTCAGATCTGTTGCAGACGTCACCGTGAATGTAGAGACAGTCAAGACACAGGATCTGTGACGATAGCAAAACTTTATTTCTAATTCCTCCACCATCTCTACAGGGCTTCTTTTATACAGTTTTGCACACACCGTGCACATATCTTATTGATTACCTATTGGTTTGTGACGTGGTAATGCTTAATTTATAGGTTAACAGTTGCTTATACATGCCTTTATTAACTATCCCAAAACATTCTTATAGACATCTTCATTTCTCACAAGATGTTTACCTCGTTATTCTCACAGATACATGCTAAACATTCTCTTTTTATATTATAGTCTCATAACATGTTTTTACCTCGTTAGTCTCATGGATACAGGCTTATCTCGTCAAGGTCAATGCTGTTCTCATTCGTGAGGTCTTCAGTCCAGCTGTCAGCCTTCACACAGATCCACTTTCCCCAAATCTCCAAGATGTGAACCCACTAGCAGTGAGCGAGTCAGAACCAGGGAGGAGCACTGCCAGGGGCCCTCCTCAAACCTCTCACACACCCCCATGCTCATTTTAACCCTGGCACACATCACTAGCTAAGCCAACAGGGAATTCCCTCCTAACAATCCTGTTTCTTACCTTCAGCATCTGCTCCATCATCTTCCCCTGTAAACTTCTCTCCGCACTAATTGTCCAAAGTTCAGATAAAACTCAGGAACACCTTATCAGCCTGCAAGATCCACTGTTGTGCTCTCAGCATTATTCCTGTCCATATTGTGTCAGATGGAGGAAACCAAGAGTCTCACCACTGCCTGCATTTCTTATCAGCTCATTTGCTGGAGTGTTTTTCTGTAGGCTGAGTTTTTCATCACAGTTTGCTACCTCAACTGCAGTCTCACACTCATGTAGTCACACAGTTTTTCAGTGTTGGTGAACCTGTGCATGGCCAGTTTGGTGCCCAGGCAGTAAGAGCTTGCACCTATCCTCAACCTGCTGAGCCAGCACTGCTGCATCTCAAGGAAGCCCCTCACTGAACTCAACTCTGATTTCAGCTGGGGCCTCTGGGCATTCTTATAATACAAATATTTCTCCATGTAAGATCTGGGGCCACAGATGAAGTTGGACTTGCTGCATTAGGCATCTGTTTTCCATAGCAATCAAGCTGTTTTGAAATCACTTACATTTTTTGCTGAAGCACTAGTGTTTTACCATCAACTTCAATGGGAATTTCTATGCCAGAGCAGCAGATGAGCCAGTCCACCACTCTGCCCCCTTTTTTTTTTTTTTATTTTACAGTACACACAAATATTAACATATCATCCTGATAAAGCTTTGTTTACTGGCATGGTGCCAGTCCCTCTGCAGTGCCTCCTGCTTGGCAGCCTAATCTCCTGAAGTTCGAGGGATGCAGTCCAAATCTCTTAGCAACATTAAATCTCATTCAATTAAGTTTGTTGGGGGACAAAATGATTTTGTTACTGCTGTTTGCCAGTCTGCTGCATATAATATGCCATCCAGCAGTTAGGCCATTCAGCCTTTAGATATGGCAAAGAGGCACAGCACGCCTGGGCACAGGAGTTCTGGCTAGACTGGGCATCCTGCAAAGCTGCAAAGCAACCCATTAGCCAAAAACTCCACCAAAGTCCCCAGCAAGGGCCACAGTGGCCACAGGTCCAACCCACTGCTTGGGTTCTAATGGCTTCTACTGTTGATGCTTGAGGTCTGCAGGCAGCAGAGACAACTGCGCCAAGGCATCATCACTCCCTCTTTGGATTCATATGCCATTCCCAGCTTGAGAGACACTGGTGCAGCAACCATCAGAGATATCATGGCCCTGTATTGGAGCTGGTTGAGTGCTCTGCCCATACTAAGTGTATGAATATACATCTCCATTTGACAGAATAAAAGGCCATTAATGCCCCTGAAGGGTGTTCTTTTGTACCTGTAAGAGAGCAGGGAAGTATATAAGGATGTCTCCCAAGTCCCCAGAGAAGAAAAGGAAACTACTACTGAATTCAATTAGAAGATGCTGGGTGCCAGCTGTACCCTCTGGGAAGTGGTGAGTTAACATCATGGGCCTCTCCTACGTGTGATTTTACACAGTATTTATGCTTAATTGCAACATGTGAATTTTAAATTATAAGACATTACAGGCAAATTAGTTCAGTCCAAATTCATTTGCTTTCCAGAACTAGTCAAAACCAACCAAAGAAGCAGCCATTTGTTTCCACCACACAGCAGGTGGCATTATATCCTTCATTAAATCACACAGATATGACTAATATTAATCTTCATTTGTATCATTGTGCATCAAATTCAGTATCTATCACACCAACCTTAGGGTACTAATTATTTTTAAATGTATTTAAATGTAGTGTGTTAAGACATAAGTAAAAGCAGTGAATTGGACCTGGACAGGAATCAACCCTTCTTCCACCTCCCCTCTAGACAGCAGATCCCAGCGCTGCTCTGAAAGGTGTGCACCAATATTAGAACATTAAAGAAAACATTAAGAAAATCTCCACTTATTTTTCTTTCTATTGCTGATTTCCAAAAACTGTTGCAAATAAATTGAACACGTTGGGGAAGACGTCTCCCTTATCTTCATGTTTCTTAATATTTAAAAGAGTCATTCTGAAGCCAGATGGTGACTTATAGTTCATAGGCAGCAAAATGCACGTCCATGCCTTTAGAAAGGTATATACCTTTGTCAGTTACGCTCTTAGTGTGTTCCCTCTCTGCTTTTTCCAAGCTTCCCCCTGTATTGCCACCCATCTATTGCAAAACAAACTCCCATCCTGTCACCTCAGACCTGGATGAAAGACAGCTGTTGGCAGCATGATGTTAAATTGATTTGTGTCTTGTAATGTAAATGCATCCAGAGGTTGAAGCAACAGGCACAGGTTTTTTTATAAATCAACTTTTACATACAGCATCTTTTTTTCTCCCCGACACTCTCAAAGAGCAGGAAAATCTGTATTTTACAGGGAGCACATGAGTTGAGATTAACCATCTCTGTTGAAAAATGTCACCACAAATTTGTCACTGAGCCAGGGTGACATTTAAGGTGGCTACTGTGACAAAAATATTTTGCACTGAGAAAGCTGCCTTTCTGGGATTTTCAAGATCCAAAAAAACCACATTTCTTTCTAGTTCCCGTAAATACACATAGCCTAACCTGTAATTTACCATGTTATCCAGCAGCTAGCTTTGCAAATCCAGCTTTTCAAAACTTAGAGAAGCTATTACTAGCATGACCTTGCAGCAAAACAAAATCCCGGAACTACCCCAGAATGCAGAGAAAATCTATGCACTGAGGACCTAAGGGCAGAACTCTTACTAAGAAGATGATACTGAACTCTTGGCTGAGCCCCAGTAGGATAAAGACTCCAATTTGTATCTGTGAACACCGTGATACTGCTTTTATATACCTGATAGTGGTATAGACGCACTTTTCTATGAGAGGAGGAATATTCCTACTGCCACTGCTGAGATCCAGGCCAGACTGATAAATATTTACAGCAACATATAGGCAAGCCCAACTGAGCCTTCTTCCTGGTGCCAGCAATGGGCACCATAGCTAAGCCAGTGGGTTTAGACTCAGGGGATCTGGCTACACCATGGGTCCCTTGGGTGGGGTTGACATTGATTTTTATGAATGCTTGGCCACAGCCAAAGCCACTGCAGGCCTTGTCGCCAGCTTTCCCAATACCTGAGCTCCCACCAGTACATTAGGAGGGTTGATGAGTGTGCTGTAAAGCTTATGAAGTTAATATTCTAAGTACCTCGAGACACTGGTACAGACAGACATACAAAAGGATTTTATTTTTGAGCTTGCACAGCCAAAGACCAGCAATCTGATAACATTCACCTTCAGAAAAGGGAGTTTTAACTTCTCACATTAAACCTGCCCAAGGTAAACAAGCTTCTGTCCTCCTGCTGTTAAAATAAATTGCCATAAGTGTTTAGTGTAACGTTTGACCAGTTTCTCTTGAATATTCCTAGGTTACTGTCAAGACATTTGCACTTCAATAGTTCAGGGGCTGCACTGTATTTTCTGGGGCTGGAAAGTAGCTCAACTATAAAAACTTACTGGGAGCTGTAAAATGGCATAAAGAGGCTAAGCCAGGGAGTATTTTCAAAGATATTTTTGGAGGAAGAAATTCATTATACCTGATTTCTTCCACTCTCCCCTCTGCTCCCACCCCCCTCCCCTTTTGGTTTTAAGCCTAAAAATTATGGAGGTCTTCAAGGTTGCCTCTCCAAAACGGCTTAGAGACAAAGCTACAGCAACAATTTGCCAGCTTTCTGACTCAATGGGTAAAACAGAGAGGCATCAGTGCAAAATTAAATGGCCTGATCAGTAATATACTGGGCTATATTGATTCTGTATGTTCAAAAAGGAAGAGGGAAAGCAGAGATGTGTGAGGACTGTAAGCCTTATACAATAGCTCTGTCACAAGGGACGGGGTAACCTATAGTGACTAAGGGCTGTGTGCTCTCCTATCACCATACAGACCTTGCCTTGGCACAGCAAACCCACTGTGGTCCCCTAGATTGTAGCATCATATAGAAGTTGCCCCAAAGTCTTAATACTTGAAAGTCTAATACTACAAAAGTCTAATACTTCTCCTGTGCACAGTGTGCCACTTGGAACTGCATCATTTTTTGCATATTCCCACCTTCCCTTCCCAAAACACCTCTCAAATTTGTTAATACATATCATTTAATACACAACTATTGCTTAAGTCCTCATAAATAGCACCACATCTATTCAGCAACAAATAAAATAGGCAAACTAAGCTGCCTGTTAACTTTACAGGTCCCCAGAGAGGTGGCAAATTGTACCACCCAGTCCTTCTAGAATTGCCAAATATCCCCATCAATTCTGTTTGCACCACCAGTCTAAAGATGCTATATTCTACTCTAAGGGACAGATAAAGACACATTCTGAAACACATACTACAGTACAGATAAATATACAAGCTGTCTCAGTGAATTAGTTACATGTGCAAATAGCTTCCTGGAAGAGCAGGCTCAGTTTGATGGTTAAAATCTGATCCAAAACCGGCAGGAATCACAAAAAAAAATACAAAAAAAAATCCCCTACTTTGAACCAGGGTCTCTGAAGCAGGTCTTTGGTTAATTGGAAATGGGTAACACTGGATATGACACCTGCTGGGCTGTCTTTGGTCACTAATCCATTCCAGTTGTCCACAAAGGCTTGAGACTGTTGTCACCCTTCACTCTAGGCTCAGCAGGGAGGGGAGAGATGAATGCCTCAGAAAGTTAAACCACTCACCCCAGCCCTGTTATCTTCTGGATGGGGTCGGGGCAAAGCCACGGGGGAGCATAGGTGAGGTATGCATTGCCACCAGCCATGCAGCACCTGCCTCCAAATTGGAAAAAGATCATTTGCTCTCCAGCATTTTCAATCTATGGATACACAGGGAGAAAAAAACAGGAGAAAAGGTCTTAAAAATTCCAAGGATTTCTATTGAAATAGTACCATAAACTGGTGGAAAAGACTTCTCAAAGAAAGCAACTTCATGGAGATAAATACATGACTTCTCAAGTGGATGCCCTGCCCCCTCCAGCCCTAGCACTGAAGTCCTGTAAAAAGCTCCAGAGAGGGCTTTAGCCTGGCTTTTAGGCCAGGAAAAATCCCATCCGCTTGTAGCAGAGATCTCACGTTGGTTAATACAGAAATTGCTTTTTATTCCTTCTGCCAAAGCACCCTGGCCTGCCCAGTCCTGCAGTGAGGTCATAACTCAGGGCTGATCACATCACAGCACGTTGCCATGGAGATGCTTGAACTGTCACAAAGGATGTGCGCTGTGATTTCACAGCAGATGGGCTGTGAGGGAGGAAACCCTCATTTAAATTTTAAAAATTGCTTTAGTAATTAGCAAAAGCAATAGAAAAAAACATTAAAAATACAAGAAAAATCCCCAAACTGCCACTCTCAGCAAAGGCTATAGGATTCATGTGGGATCTGCAGACCATCCACAGGGAAGGCCAAGCTGCTACTCCAAGTTCACTGAGTTTATTAGCACTCGTGGTCACTGATAGGTCCAAGAAAGTCTGGAGCCTGCCCAGTTCAGGAGGCCCAGGTCAGCAGTGGGTGAGCAAAGCCCCCTCCACTCCATGCATTTCAAAGCACACCGGCACTGGGCCAGCTGCCCTTCGCAGGGAGCTGATAGGAATAGCAGAGGGCAGGGGGAGGCTGCCACAGGCTTTATTAAAACACAAACTGCCTGTCAGAAGGGGACGTACAATGGCCTGACTTCAGAAGCTTTTAGCAAGAAGCTGGCTCAGTTACTTCTATGGGCCTTTTAATACAGCACATGAGGAGCACAGAGTCACAGAGATGTTCTTGCATCCTTTCAGAGACAAGGTGAAGTATTACACCTCGAAGGTAAGAACAAAACCCCTTGGCCTCTAATTCTCACAGCACAGCAGCACTGACCCCACGCTGGCCTGGACCTGCACCCTCAGCATCTCTCCCTCAGAGCACACACATTCTAACCTATTGCCCTGGCACTTGTGAACTGAGATCAACAGTAAACAAAGGAGGCAGAGCAGATGGTGTCAAGCTTTCCAGAGAGCCATGGTGCAGCCCTGCTCCCTCTTCAGACGTCTCCATCCCTAGCAGAGGTGACCTTGAGGAAGCAAAGCCCCAGGTCCCCATCCCCATGGCCACCACAGCTCGTTGCAGAGATGCCAGCATCCCCCAGCTCACCACAGCAGCTCTCTTCCACATCACAGCAGCTCAGCAACCTCAAGGCACAATTAAATCTCTCTCCCTTCCGCCTGCAGCAGGCAATGCACGTGGTGTTTCAGGGACCTTGGGCTGAGTCCTCATATTTAATGGGGAGAGCAGACTTCAATGCAGCATGTTCCCCATTCGTTCAGTGACTAACTGTTGATCTCTCTAAGAATAAGCCAGATGGTTCCCGTGATAAGTGATCAGCTCTCCTGGAGTTTTTGAAACAGAAAAAGACAGATGCCTGTGTGCCTCTTGCCAGGACCCATCTTAAGCTCAGGCGATGAGTGCAAATGCTTAGGGAGGTTATGTTTAGGGGATTCTCTCCATCCAGGCTTAGCAACTAATCTTCCCCATCAGCCCTGAGTCCTGGAGGGTAGGCATCTTGCCTTCTGACAGCTTCTCCTGGCTTAAGGGCACTACAAATCATAAGATCAGCTCTTATAATTGGATCAGACTTTGATATTTTCTTTTCTGTGCATTTATATTAACATCTCATTTTGCAGACAGCATATCTGATCAGTGCTTACTACCGCAGCTTGCATTTGCACACCCCAGTGACAGAGAACACTGACAGGAGCAACAAAGCTTTTTAGCAAAGGAGAAACCTTGATTTGGGAAGCTGTTTTGCTGGGGTGAAAAGGGGAAAAAACAGCTTGGGGAATAAGTGGCAAACACACAAGGCTAAAGAGTTTTGTTTCTCGGCCACTGATCTGCACACCACCAGCCATGCACTGCTTCCTGCCCTCAGTACAGAGATCAAGGTCTTCACAAGAGAGGGAAAAAAGGTAGCAACGTTTGTCTGTTGACTCCTTTTCAATTTGTTTTTACCTTACTTTTTTTTAACCTTTATTTCTACCTCTGACTATATAGCAAGCCTCATTCCACTATTGACCTGTCATTAAAAACACCAAGTGAGAGCCAGGGAATCACCGTAACAGTTCTGTTCTGGGCCCCTCAGTACAAGAGGGACATGGAGCTCCTGAAACAGGTCCAGTGGACAGCAACAAAGATGATTAAGGGACTAGAACACCTCACTTATGAGGAGTGGCTGAGGGGGTTGGGCCTGTTTAGTCTCGAGAAAAGACTACTGAGAGGAACCTCATTAATGTATTCAAGTACATGAACGGGAGGTGCCAAGATGATGGAGCCAGACTCTTCTCAGTGGTGGAAACCAATAAAACAAGAGGCAATGGGCAAAAACTGATGGACAGGAAGATCCACCTGAATACAAGGAAGAACTTCTTTACTGCATGAGTCACTGAGCACTGAAACAGACTGCCCAGAGAGGTTGTGGGTTCTCCCTCACTGGAGATATTCAAGAACCATCCGGATCCAATCCTGAGCCATGTGTTCTAGGAAGGCCCTGCTCGAACAAGGAAGTTGGACCAGAAGACCCATTGTGATCCCTTCCAACTTAACAATTCTGTGATTCTGTGATACCCATGCAATGTGAGAAGAACAGGGCTGTTAGGCACAAGATGTAAAATTCGTAATGCAAGCTGAGCTTTGTTCTTCTCCAAACCAGCTCTATAGCAGCAGTTTGGCCCGCCAGCGTAGGGCTGGTTCACATCCCTGGGAGAAGCAAACAATCTATCCCAAAGCTCACAGCCCACCCCTTTGCTGCTAAGTCCTGTATGCAAAACTCTACTCAATCTCACAGGATTAGGCCAGCATAAAAATAAACATGTAGCCATATACTCAACAGAAAACAGTTCTTTTATTTGCATGCCTCTGTTGTGGCTCTTAAAGGATGTACATTCCCTTTGAGGATATTTATGTAGACTCTTCAGAGCAAAATTCGGAGCTGCACCTCCAAGAGAGGGAATTAGATCCGTAACGCTGACTCAGCTCGCAATTTCACAGGATTAAACAGTCAGAAAGAAACCATTAAACTGAAAAAGACTGAAATGTATGTGAAAATATACATGTCGGACACTCATCTCACCATAAGAAAAAACAATTATACATATCAGTATTATCAGTTCATTATCTCTGATCAAGGTATTATTTCACAGATGAGCTTGCAACTTCATCTGAGGGTTTTATGGAGCAGATGTCACTTTAAATACAGAGAAAGTGCACAGAGGGAATGAAGAGGGGACTAGATTTAAAGCAAATGCTCTGCACTTACTTTCCTGGGAAATTGTGCATGCATGTTCACTGTGCTTTGTAATCAGTGTGGCTTCCACTGTGTTATTAATTACAAAGAGAGGCCTTATGCAAAAGAAATTTAAAATTGCAAATTTTCTTTTGCATATTCTGTAAAAGCAATTTCCATTTTGTTAGGTTACCCTGCACCATGCTAATGTTAGGTTTCTATAAATGAGTTACATACCGAGACTTAGCAAGAGTATTCACATTGCATTCATCGCTGACACCTTTTTTTTTTTGCATGATTTCCCAAGGAATCAAGGCTTTTGTAATTATAAACTCTAATCTTAAACACAGTTCTCCCATCCCTCAGTAAACTTTTGATCGTTTCACTCAACTTCAATTAAAGTTGATGGAATCAGAGCTAACCAACTAACTATAAGTCTCCTAAAATACAGCATCTGGATAGAGATGCCCCACAGCCTGTTTGTCTCACTGCTCAAGATTCAGAGGAGGAATTTGCTGACCAAGTTGATGAACATTCACAAAACCAATCTCTTTGCACTATATTTTGCACTTCGATGTGGGAAAATGCCAAGTCACACACAAGCAGGTATCCTTAGACTTACCTACATGGTGTGAGCAACTTCTTTAGCTGTAACATTGAATACACAGTGCTCAAAAAGTTGTCCTTGGTTTGTTCATTTATGATGGTAATAGCAACTGTCACAGTTTTAAGCTCGCAACCTCCTCATACTAAATACAGTGAATTACACCCCATTTTTAATGACCTTCCAGCTTCTAATTTGTGTGACATCATCCACGTTTTTAGGGAAGGTGGCTGAGCCTCACTGGAGGCCTTACTTCCTGTGGGGATCTCTTTCACCTCAGGTTAGAATTGTCTTTGTTACGACTTGGGTTTAAAGCCTGAAACCCCACACCCAGCTCCCATTGACGGCCCTTTTTTGCACACGAAAGGAAGCATTAGCCGCCGTATCACACAATCAAAGAACCTTCTGCATTTGGCAGAGCGAAAAGAGCCCTAAAGCAAGTGTCAATTAGGACAAGAGCAAGCAGATTATTTTTCACCTGCTTTTCCATTGATCTTGCCCTTTCGAGAATGTTTTATAAGTATAGTAGTAGTATTAAAACCTTTAGGCTTTTTTTCTTTGAAATCATAGAAAACGAATTTAAG